>NC_056467.1:30549859-30643584 GCF_008729295.1 Plectropomus leopardus
GTTGCCTGTTGCCTTCTCCTTCTCTTCTTAGTCGCCTGTTTTTGAAAGAAATCAAATATATGCTCAGGTTTCAAAGGGTCCGTTCTTCCAGCTATTCACGTTCAGAGATACATCTAAATCTGACAGACTATTTCTGCAACTTCTGCAACTTAGATTCTAACTTTCTGTGTCCTAACATTAACAATTTATTGCCAAAAAGGATTTAATTCAAGACAAGAACTTAACAGTCGTTAAGCAAATAGTGTTTGAGAGATTCCATCAAAAGGAACCAAATAAGAAGAAGAAACAAAGATCACGTCTTTTTGTTTCTGCTACATGAGCGGAGATGCACAGCTGTATGCACCCACTTCTCTCAACTTGTACTCTTTATATACTCACTGCAAGATTAGCTTTTTAAAGATTAGCACCTTTAATTTCTAAAAATGAAAACGTATGAAACTGAACTCCCACTGTGTCGGTCTGTCGGCACCTCCTCCTCTTCTTCCATCTTTTGCTTTTGTGCCACTCATTTCAATTCCCATCAGCATACCACTAAAACAGCTTACAATAACAGAAAACATCAATCGATCTTGCTTTTAATCCCCAGGGGAAAAGACGGACATATCTTACTTCTGAAAATTGGCTGCAAAAACAAATCCATCAGTAACTTTCTGCTCAGCTTGTGCAACAACAAATGGTAAACAACGATCAGCTGCCAAACTGAGCGAGACACACCTACTGCAGCAGCAGCCACAGACAAATGATAGCTCATCTCCCCAAATAAACCACCAAACAAGGCGAAGGCAACAGAGACACAGTGTTCTGCTGGTGGGCTGGGTCCACCTTATCCTGCGGACCCAGTCCAGCACACCCAAAACACGCTAAGCTCACTGATAAGACTGATGCATCAGAGTCCCACAGAGCAGCAGGTTGACCAGGGTCAAGGACCAGCGTACCTCCAAAGACTTCACCAGAAAAACAAAATGTCCCATTTTCACTTTATACAAGTGCCAGAACTACTACTACTCTTACTGCCATTAACTGTGACGTCTTTCTTTCCTACAAATGATTTGCGAGCATTATTTGATCCAGAAACAAGTTTGTGAGGAGAGAATCAGAAAAACAAGGTTCTTCTTCTTAAAAGAAAATATTTTAATGTGAACATAAATGTTTAAATATTAAATGAATGGTTGCTAACAGGGAGTTCTTATGAACTGTAGAACTTGATTTTCCATCCGCAGCTGAAAAATCAACAAGCAATGTTACCCGAGTATAATCGATGCAGAATGGCCCATGTCCACATCTTAGAAACAGATCATTTCAACACCCCTAGCTTTCAGCCGTTTTGAAAGTGTAAGAAAAAGAAACGAATCCTTGGCCTGTCCTGATTTTATTTATGTTGTGTTTTTCTGTTCCTTCTTGTAAGAAACCAAAACGAACCACAGCTGAAAAATAAAAAAAAGTACTGCAAACAAAGAGAACAAGTGGCACTCTGCAAGTACCCAGACAGACAGTGTGTTTTTTTATTGTATGTCATCTCTCAGTACAGAAATTAGGCCTCTCATCTGAAAACTGTGACCACACTCCAGCCGCTTCACTTTAATCACCCGCCATCTTCCCTCTCACACAGATACATCCCTGGAAGCAGATCACAGTGATGAGAGACAGACCCCCCTCTGCTCTCCAGCTTGTATTTTATCTCAAGCTTTTTGAATTGTCCTGCCTTCTCTTCTCTGAACCTCTCATTCACCCCTCCCTCTGTCCTACTAACATCCATCTCATCCCGCCCTCACTTCGTCTCGCTGCTATTTCCTCCAGCTTCCTCCCATATCGCTCTCCCTCCTCCTGACCCTCACTAAGCACCCCCAGAGGGAGGAAGACTGCCGACAATTCAGACACAACAGGAGGGGGACACAAATCTGTTATTCCTCTAATGGTGCTCAAATACATTCAGAACTGATAAAACTGAGATCTAGCCTGTGAGAATGCTAATAATACAGTCATCTAGGGTGTGGCAATATATCGATATACTGGCACCATGATATGAGACTGGATGTTGATTTCAGATTTGGGGTATCGTGTTATTGTAAATGTTGTCTTTCGCTGGTTTTAAAAGGCTCAGTGTGTAGGATTTATGAGATCATACTGTCAGAAACTGTCGGAATATAATCTAACTTGTATACTTTCTGTAGCGTATAATTCCGTGGAAATAAGAATCTTTGTCATTTTTGTTGCCGTAAAACAAGCTGTTAATATCTACATAGGGAGCAGTTCCTCGTCCACTTTGTCTGTCATATTTCTACAGTAGCCTTGAACGGACAAACCAAACATTTTCGCAGTAGCTGCTACAATACGTGCCCTGTCCTGAAATGGTTTTATTCAGTGTTACGGCTGTATGTGTTGGGCGCTGTTGTCCCTTTTCCCTCTGTAGATCTGTCCAGGTGTGCTGCATCACCTAACGAGCCCCTGGCTGGGGAAGGAGGTGCTTTTATATTACACACACTCGTATCGCTCTGCACACAAAATGCCTTTTTCAAAATTAGGCTTTAAAAAATATTATACGTTAATATGATTTTCTATTTTCATTAACTTCACTTTTTAACCAACATCAGTCCTATTCATAAATATCAAATATTCATCAATTTTCAGAATTTGAACTGTTTAAATGCCAGGTTTTTGTCACGATGCCACAATGTTTTTAGATGAAAAAAAAGGAAAGAAAAACCATATAATAATGAATTATTTTCAATATACTATGTGCAAAGTTTTTTTTTTTCTGATTATCACAGACTGGGATATGTCAATTATTAGCAGCAACGTTGATTGTGACAGTGCAACCAGTGGAAATAGCATGTATTTTCTCCATATGCCACATATGGTAAAATATTATGTCATCAGGTGGAAAACAGTCAAATTTACAAATTCCAAAGCAAAGGCCCAGAATGACACTTGCAAGGTTGCCATGTTCATTTGACATTTGTCGTCCACAACTGAATTTTCAGCAAAGTATCACATAAATGTGAAGCTTTTTAATAGCACACCAAAAAGGTCATTCTCCGCCCACTGCTGTGAACACTACAGGACCATATAAGGCAAACACAGGCCCTCAAACACCAGCTGTGCTCATTATGTAATTAACAGGCTACTTATATCACACAACAGTCCTAAGAAAGACATTTCAGTCAATACAAAATGTCACAATTACACACAGTTTAAAGAATAAGGCTAAGTGGATGCCATTACTGCAGGACTTGAGAGAAATAACATAATGCAGGTGTTTTGGTCCTGAAGCCTAATGGAGCAGAATAGTAGCGCTACTGATGAACAATTTGTGCTACAAGTGACATCTACTGGTCAGACTGTAAATTGGCTTGGTTTCTTTCAAAAACATGGGAGGAAGATTAGGAGCAATGAATGAAAAAATGACCCAAATATTTGAAAGAAATTAGTAAAAAGTATAAGGGAATTTGCCTAACATGTGAAAAGTGATTAAAAATATTTATTTTGTAACAGAATTTTACAGATGTAATTATGATAATAATAAATATATAGTTTTCCTTAACCTTTTCTCTTTTCCCTATACATTTTCCCGTTTTTTTTTTACAAACTAGTTTCTAAATCTACTAATTTCTTGAAATTTATTTATCTCCTACTATATTTCTTATTGGCCCTTTCCCATGTTTTTGAAAGAAATCGCACCAATTTGTTCCGAGTTCAAAGGTTTAAATATTTTTAAAAGGGTGTCTGAAAACAGCCCAAGAAATGTGATGTTGCTCCAGATTTCAAAGGGTTAAGTACCCCTGGAGGAAGAACATCTCTAGAAAGCAAACCTTAATTAAACATGTTTCAATATATGCCAGAACTAAGTCAAATCCTTCACTTTCTCTCTAAAATGTCCCATCTACACTCTGATACTGCTATATCTAAATGCAGCTGTCTTCTGTCTTGAATGCACTTCCATGTCCACTCACCGCATCGAATTGCAGAAAGAAGTCATCTGGTTTGTCTTCCACTCTGTCTTGGTCGGCATGGACCTCCACCATCGGGTTGAGGTTCTGCCCTCGCTCCAGAGACGCCTGCGCTCGATTCTGACCCTGAGCAGTGACCGGAACCAGGAACTGAGCTCGACATGACTCCTCTGACACCTGGTGAGCACACAAAAAATACCGAGAATGCAACTATGTGATGGGATTTAGCTAAAGACAATTTACTCTATGCATCCAGTTTGCATTTATATACACCGGAAATTCTGTTTCCATTCTTTTAACCCTTTAACAGTCACACCAAGAGATGCATCTGTAAAACTTTTTTTCAGATGACTCATACAGGAAGCTAGTACACAAGTCAACAAGCAAGTTGACTGAGGGTAACAAATTTCCCCTACAGGGACAATAAAGTGTATCCTATCGTGTCATAATTCTAGCATTAACTAACATGTATTAGACATCAATGGATTTTTTTTAGATTTAGGTTTGATCTGTTTTTTCATATAATAACATTATAGGCAGTATGACATATTAACAAAATGCATCAATGTATTAAGGAAAAAATCTGAGTATATAACTTATAAAAAGTGCCTGTAAGCAATTAACAAATAATTAAAAAGAAAGAAAAGTAAATTTGAAAAAAATAAATAAATAAATAAACCTAGTAACAGAATCTGTACAAAATGTATGGCAAAAAATAAATAGTCAATGTAATATAGCAGAATAGAATTTAATACAGTTTTAAGTACAGCAATTTGATCGCAAAAAAAGTCAGTGTATGGTTACAATGCCTGTTAACGGGTTAAAACACATATTTTCAAATATTTATCATTCTACTCATTGTTATCGTTTCACGTTATCACATCTTGTATTTTTCCAATTACATCTGTAAAAAACTGTATTTGTATTACTATAAATGTTAAATAAAGTAATTAGTATTAAAAATACCTTGAGCAAAACACAAACAACCCAGAATTAAGCTGTTATTAGAATCAGGGGCTCTGCTGGGAATTTTGGGCCCCATGAAAAGATATCACATCTTTCTTTGGGCCCCAACATGTAAGGACACACCAAACCTGCACAGTTGCTGTAACACATGTGAGCTGTGAAAATATAACACCGCAGACATGTATGCAACATTGTGCACACACTGTAATTCACTCTTTGATCCTAGAGGACTGATAACTCTAAGAAATATGCTCAAGACCATCTTTTATAGTCAAATTTGTTTTTAATGATACAGGTAAAATTCAATATAATTTCCAATGTTGTTACAATAAAATCGATGCAAAGTAACTGTTTTCTCAATGAAAAGTGAAAACGAGCGAAGACTATGACTTTGCCACAGGCACCATCTAGTGGACATACAGTACACATACAGAACTGCAAAGATAGACGCTGCCACATAAGGCCATTTACCCTTCACTTATTTCTATGGGCTTTGTGTCACGCATGTTGAAACTGAAAAGGAAGATTTCTAAATTTAAGCTGAAGCCCAAGTCCACTCTGTAGGCAACAGAGGACTCTGAAGAGGACAGGGGGGAAAAGGGCACCCAGGCGTGTTTTTGTGTAAGCACTGTGTCAGCATGTGTACCTGTTCATGATCCAGCAGAGTGAGTCCTTTAACTCCAGCCAGGATTAAGTTCTTGGCAACTTCAGCCCCCAGACCACCTAAACCTGCCAGGAGCACACGGGACCCTCGCAACCTATTAAAAACAAAACCAAACAAACATGTAGACTGAACGTCATATTGGGAAAAATCTGATTGCTGCTGACTGTAAGCTTTGGAACATGACCTTTTGTTGCGTGGGTTGTGTTTACAACCAAGTAGTTAATGAACCTTCATTTGAACTGCAGGTCTCGTTACAAATAAGAAACTCTGCACAGAAGATGCTTGTAGACATGGAGAGACAAGTTCATCAACTATATATAGGTATACCAAAACAACACTAACAACGATCTCCAAGTAGTGTTTCCTCTGTTCACGTAGCACTAATTTCAAAAGTGTTTGCGTCTTTCTACTGCACAGATGGCCTGGTTTAGCAAAAAAGCCATCTCTGCAGCAATTACATGCATCTTTAGGGGTTTGTGTGCATCATTTACATGGAGCATTCAAGTGTTGTTTTCTTAATTATGTTATCATAATGCTTACGTGTCCTGTGATCACTTGCTTTATCTGAATGAGTGAGTGAATTATAATCCATATAACCTGAAGACTAAGTGCCATGTGATCACTCACTGTGTGTACATATATATACATACATACATATATATACACACACACACACACACACACATATATACTATTGGTATTTTTCGATTTTGGTTTATTAGAAAGGTTTAATACATAGAATCATGCCATAGTATTTCATTTTGAATTTACTATCATTACAATACAATTTTTAATAATTTTCTTAGTTTGTTTATGCTAAGGTTAAGTTAAGATAAGTTATTTTAAAAGGAAATAATGCAACTGGACACACGTCATTGACCTGTGTATATATACAGTATATGCGCCCACAAAACACAACAGTGTGTATGGACACAATACAAAGATCCCGACCATTGCAATGATCAACACTCTCAATGAATACTCTCCACTCTGTCTACTTCAAGACGGTGTCCCACCTATCACTTAATAATAAAAAAAGCTCATTAAAAACAAACACTTTGTTGTGAGTCTGGACTCAAACCTCCCGCCGCCCCGGTTAGCCTGCTGAGCTAACTGAGCTAACTGACCTCTTCTGGGCATCGAGCCCCCACAGTCGGATCTGACGGTCATACTGAGCCGCCTCCTCCTCGCTGATGACCGGGTCCTCCTTCTCGATCATATCGATCATTTCTGATCACTCCGAAGACGAGAATCGCGATGTTAAGAGGCTTTTTTTTGTGCAGCTTCAGGTGTAGTTGTTTCAACTGCCGCGACGGTTCCGTTGAATGGACGCTGAATGATGACGTTACCCGAACGGCTCACTCCTCCCATCATGCCTAGTGCTAGACTGAGTAGTTCGTTTGCTGTTCTATTTTCCAAAATGCATGTTACTTTATGTGAGAGTTTGTAATGTGTTCGTTCAGAATGTGTGGGTTTGGTAAATGTCATTTTATTTTGGATTGTACTTTTAACCATTAAGGTGACTCATATATCAGTTTAAACCAGCTGTGGAAAACCCACATAATCTGACTGACTTCACTATTTTTAACGACGTGAATATATATATATATAGAGAGAGAGAGAGCCATAGTGAAAGTGGGACAAATGTCCACCAGCTGTCTGTCTATGAGTCCTGGTCTACTGTGAGACAGACACATACCAGATATTGGCCCCGTGCACCCTGGTCTTTTGTGGAGCAACTTGCATAAGATCAAGGCTGCCAAGAAGAAACTGCAGGTCTGACTAGGTACAGCAGGGCAAATGTGTACATGACAGTAATATTGAATTTGCTGTGCGTTGGGGGCCAATTTTGAAAAATGACAGGGGGCCAGGGGCCAGCCACAGCTGACCCATACACGTTTCTAGGACTTCTAGGACATTTCTCAAATGTTAGGATGTTTCAAGGATTTTAGGACATTTCTGGCCCTGCTGAAAAAACAACCAAAAACAGCTTATGCTGGTAGCTGGTTTTAGTTGGTTTTAACTGGTTGAAGATGGTCTTAGATGGTCCTGACTCAGTTCTTGTTGGTATTTGATGGTTTGACATGCTGGTGTGACCATCCTTTCAAGCTGCGCATATTTATCTTTATGCATAACATATGACAAGTAGACTTAACTGATTCATGCCTTTTGCTTTTAATGCTTCCCCCTCATGAAGCTGTTATTTCTCCATACTCAAGGACATTAAATTGGTTTCAATCTTACAGGAACTTCAATGGATAACCCAGTTAAAATGACCATCACAAACTGGTATGACCACCTAAACCATCAAAAATTATGCAAAAATATGCCTTAAACTTGTCAAACAAGCTGAAAAAACAACCAGCTTAACCATCTTAAACTGGTTAATCTGTTTTTTTTCAGCAGGATAGGGACATTTCTTGGATTTTAGGACATTTCTTGGATTTTAGGATAATTTTAGGGCATTAAGGATTTAGCTAGGACCTCTGCTGGGGGTTGCAAGAGATCCTCAACTTGCACTTTTTTTTTTATTAACAGCTCTATTTTGATTCTGGTTTATGCACTCTCGCACTTTATTTATACTGAAAGTACAAAAACAAATCCCAGTGTGAATCACTTTATTTTTATTGTGAATTAGAAAATGATTGTGGGGCCACCTGGCATCCTATCGGGGGCCAGATTTGGCCCGCTGCCTCTAAGTTGAGTATCCCTGGCGTATGATTTCTATTTCGCAGACATATAGCCTCTTGTGAAATAAAACAAAGTCAGGCAGCGGGAGAACAACATTGATATCAATGCTGGTGAAGCAGATGAATAACGTTGTGTCCTTTCAGCCCTGGTGGTGTTTGTCCAAGAGCAGACGGCTGATGTGAAGCAGCAGCATTTCAGCTGTGCATCCAGAAGATTAAGTCTGCTTTACAGGAAGATGAAGACTCAACTGAGCACAGTATGGCAGTTGAGTGTGAGGTGTGTATTTGGCAGAGAGAGAGAGAGGGAGAGAGAGAGAGGGAGAATGCGAAAGGAAAGAAAGCAGGGCAGTGGGAAGCAGAATATATATGTCTCAAATCTCCAGAGATTACTCCCATTATTGCAGTTTCAGGATTCTTTTGCAAGTGAACTTTCAAAGCCTTAATAAGAAAAAGAACAACTTCAGTCCCAAACTTCATCCACCTGAGAAATGATCAAAACATGTAACTATCTGCTGATAATTCTCTATTAGTAAACTTTAGATATTATTTATGTCATTCTCAGAGGTCAGATTATCGCTGAATTTAAACATGATTTAAACTTTTGTTGTTGTTGTTATAGTAACAATAAATCGGTATAGATTTCCTACTAATTCACTGTAATATGCAGAAACTTGTTGGATGTGGTGTGACACCTTTATCACCTATACATTCTGTCTGTGATTGAAGGATCAGAGAGGATCTGTATATTATATTGTATTATATCATATTAGTTTTATGCCCTCTATCATTATTATTATTAGTTTGTACCATGGCTTTATGCTTTGGTAAGTATTTAAAATATTTCATGTCACTTTTTAAACTGACCGGCTGTCAGCTGAAGCAGCTGCAGTCAGTGTTATTTTTTACCAGTAGATGGCAGTAACATCTCTGTAATGTCACTGACTGATGCTGTAGTTCAGCAGTCTGAATGTAGAACAGTTATGATCATAATATGCTGTCCTCACAGAAGACATTTTGACCCGTCACAGTGGGAACAACACAGTAAACACTGTAAATAATGAAACTAATGATGGCTGAATTGTATTCAGCCGCCGTGTGTAACATTTCCATCATTTTGTCTAGCTTGTTTATTTAGATACAAAAAAAGAGATTAATTTTATATATATATAAAAAAAGAAGACTTTCCTTTTCCTGCTCTCATGCATGAGCACTGGAAGATTAACTGTATACACTGTATGACAAACAGACACAGTAAAATTAAAAATTCAACTTAAGAGTTTGAGTTAAAGAGATTTGTTTACACATCTAATGATTCTGAGACAAGATGTCTGCAGGTTGATGACAAACATTTCTGCTCTATTGTCTTGTTTTAGAGTAAAGTGACACCTGCTGGTTGAAGAACTGAGATGTTGTTTTTTTTTACTTCAGTACAAGAAGCAATACCACACCGCAGAAATACCCTGCTATAAGAAAAAGTCCTGCACAAAAGACTTTGCTTAAGTTAACCCTTTAGTGCCTGCTTTAATATTACACACACTCCTATTGCTCTGCACACAATATGCGCTTTTCAAAATCAAGCTTTAAAGAATATTATACATTAATATTATTTTCTACTTTCATTGAGTACATTTTAACCAGCATCAGTTGTAATCATAAATATCAAATATTCATTAATTGTCAGAATATTAACCCTTTAAATGACAGTTTTTTGTCATGATGACATCATGTTTTTAGATTATTTCATTTTGATTTTTTTTCTGATTATCACAGCCTGGGATATGTCAGTGATTTGCAGCAACATTGATTGTGACAGTGCACCCAGTGGAAATAGCATTTATTTTCTCCATACGTCAGATATGGTGAAAATGACATCATCAGGTGGAAAATAGCAAAAATCATAAATTCTAAAGCAAAAGCCCAGAATGACACCCAGAAATGATACAATGCATGTTTTTATGCTTTGATGGCTGTGGGATCTTCTTATGCACAGCTAAGACTATCTTTGCATTTGAAAAACACAGAAAAGAATGCAGACAAAATTGTAAAAAAGGGGGGAAAAAAGCCTTTTTAATCCTTTTAGATCTTAGATATGGCAAAAAATAAAAATAAATTAAAAAATGCTTTTGTATCTTCTGTAAATCCAATCATGTTTTCTTCCCTACAGGAAGTAGAAAAGGGTTCATTGCCCCACATTTTATCCTCTACTTTACGCCTCTGGCCCACATTCGCAGCTGGAGTGATCCTATTGTGAGACGGTCTCCAGTCTTCTTACAAGTATACCATACATGTATGTGTTGGGGAGTAAATGACATGTAATTAAACTTGTTGCTACACCAATTTGCTTCACTGCACCAGAGAAATTCTCCACTCCACTAACTCTCCATGATGAGATATTGATGGTGTCGGGGCACCACAGTGAAGATGATAGTATAAGAACAGGAAATAAATGTTTTGTTTATAAAAGGTTAATAGGTCAGTGTTTATTCAAAGATTAGATGTGTTTTGAGCGTTCAAATTATACTTTACATAAATAACAATTGTTCAGTTTTTTTTTCCTGTTTTAAAATGCAAAACATAATGGCAAGGAGCTTATTAATAATTTATAAAATGTTTAAAAAGTTGGCACATGAACTAATTGATAAAGGGGAAAGTGTTCAACCCCAAATGGACAGTGAAGATAGAAACTGCAATTTGGAAACTAAAGGTCATATTTTGGAAATAAAAATCATTAAATTCTATAATTTTAGCCTAGATACATCAGAAAATAAATGACAATTAACTAATTTTCCAACATATCTATGTGTGACTGCCCATTTAAAGGTGATCTACATTTTGCAGTAACTTGCTGGTGGTCCAGCTACATTTCTATTTACATTTGCATAATGATTCAAAAAGTAAAGTTACCTTTTTTATGTAAAAGGAAAATGTAAGCACTAGGGAGGGACTTGTGATTTTAATTTTGGCTAAGGAAAAGAGCATACCAATATAAAATAGTTGCATTTGGTATTTATTTTGGCAATGAGTATTAAAGAAAACAACACAGAAGCTGTAAAAACAGAAATTATTGATTTTCAAATTTCCAGCAGTCTTTGAACACAATATATGGAATGGATGCTTTCATCAGACCAAAAACATAACCACATCTGACCTTAAAGTAGTGATATTTCATCAAAATCACTTTATTTTCCATCTCATTCAAACATTTTTCCAAAAAATACATATTTGCACTAACTAGCATGCATGACAAGAATAACAAAGTAACAAAGACCGTTTTCTTTTTTTCAGCTCTAGGATTTTGTCTTTAACTTTTAACTTTCAAACGCCTAAGGGTCCCTTTTTAAAAAAATGACATCTAATTTATGGTGGAGAGAGGGTCTTGCATTTCCCCAAAGTCAAGACTCAAGGAGGCTGCAGCTTTTGGGAGGCAAAACAAAACAAAACAAAACAAAACAAAACAAAACAAAACAAAAACAAACAAAAAAGGACGAAGTCACTTTCAAGCCACCCCTCTCTTCTGATAAATAAAAAACAGATACGCCTCCTACAGTCACAGAATATATTTTTCTAACATTTTCCTGAATTGCTTGTGTACTTTTACTGAAGTAAAATGAAATAAACTGTAATTATTTAAATAGTCTGATATAACTATTTGTTCTGCAAATGCACTTGCGAGTCAAACACGGGGGCTCATTTTACCCTTTCATTCCCCGTTCGGTAATTTCCGTGAGAAGCGTACAAGCGCATCATCCGTCATGATGTCATCTTCGGATAATCCCGCCCTCCCCCGCCCCTTTTCTCTCTGGAGAAGACAGTCGGCCATTTTAAGTCTGTCAGTCGTCATTTCACATCGCAACTGTAGGACGGAGAACGTCAGGATTCAATTTCATCATATTTCTCTTACAACTGTAGTGGAGCATTGCCTACTATGAACTGAAACTCTTCCTAAAATCAAAATCAAGTAGAACCTAGTGAAGTGACGCATAAGCCAGTAGTTTCCAGTGTCGAGTTGTAATTTTTTTGCACCTCAATGTAGCTAGAGGAAATGGCTGTGGAAAGCATGACTGTCCATCCAAACTCCCCAACTACCAACCACGAACACAACAGTCTCCTGACTGACGAAAGGTCGAGTAATTCTACAATCATATTTAAATGAAATTATTTTATTTGTCCTGTGCTTTTACACAAAAAGCCCGGGGTTTCTTTTTCTTTTTCTGTCAGAGGGATTAAACTCGCCTTTTCTGGAGTGCAGAGGTAAAGAACGCCATGTTGACACGACACCGCCAACTGGGAGGCCAAATAGCACCTGGGATAACGTTATTCCCCGTGTTTTATTAACGTTATCACAATCAACGATCAATCGACTCAAGACAAGCTGTTTGAAGGGAAAAAAGACGAGGTCGAAACAGCTGATTAATCACAATTTACCGCCATTGTCGCCAATTCAACGAGCATAAAGCAACGGTTATCTACTTGCCCATTGTTAGTTTAATATTAATTCAATTAATTGAGCGTGTTTTGACAACAACTGTAATGTCTCAGGTACAAAAATAGTCCAAGCGATTGTCTTATTGCTGACGACGGGCCTACTCTCAGGCTACCTTAGCAACATTAGCCTGTCGGCTAATGCTAGCAACGAATACATGAGAGAGAGCGGGTAAGCTAACGGCTAATGTTTTTGCTAATGGCGAATTACCATCGAGTCGTTGATTTAAATTAACTAATACTCTCTTACCGGCTCGGTGAATGTCAGTCGATCAGTATGGGCTAATAACTTATCTTTTAATATATTCGTTCCGTTGATGTAAACGTGTTGCATATTGAAAGCAACTTGTCGCTTACTTAGCGCTACGCACTTACAATAGTGCTCTGGTCGTCGTGTTTCTGCTTAAATAACACTCGCAAGAAAGCTCAATTCGATTCCTGACCCACCTGAGATTTTTTAGGATTCCTCAAGTCTGATAAGTTAGTCGTTCTAAAGAATATTGATGTTTTAGTAACTACTTATTAGTTTTGTATCCGGTTAAATTAGCTAGCTCGTTTGTGCTGTCATTTGTCTAACATATCACTTTTATTCACAGTCGTGCCCACACTGACTCGTCCCAAACATCCACAAAAGTCCCCCAAAGACAAAGTGTAAAACGTCTGCAAAGCATCCCAAAAGTGTTTCAAGTCAAACACAAACTTCCCTTATCCCCCCCCAGTTGGCAAATGTGCTTTATGTTTCTCAGCTGGCCCCATTTATTTCCCACAAACCCCACTAGAGTCCCTGAAAGGTTAGGAGAGAAAAAAAAAACTCTTTCAATGATTGTGAGTGCAAAATGTGAAGAAACCCTGACACAGTAAGTATTCCCCATTTTAATCATGGCCCTTTGCTTATAGAATTAGTTCTTATGGACTCATCCACTGAGCTAATAATGTACCAAAGTGCATGGTAAAACCTGTGATTCAATCATTCTTAATAGATTAATGTGCTCTGTTGATCTTCTCACAGTTGTTTGCTGGTAGGGCATGTTCACAGATGTTACCATCAATTATGGTTGTAAATGGAAACTTGTTTGGCACAGTTTACATGGATGACGCACTGCACAGACCTGGATTTTACTGCAGTACATTAATTCTTGCGTGGGGTTTAATCAATAACTAAGACAATAACAATTTTCCTCTTGCAGGTCTGTTTAGTTTTTGTTGACTCACAAGTTCACCCTGACTTGACCTGTTAATTTCTTGGCCGAACACAGAGAAGTCTGTTTGCATTGTAAGTCTTTCCTCCATCAGGCACATTGTTGGCAGCAGGTGATGTGTGTGTAGTATCTGGATAGACCGCAGAGGCCATCGGCTTCTGCCTGTGGTGAATCCCAGCGACACTATTCATAAAAACCTGCTTCCATAATACAGTGAAATCCCTGTGCTATGATAGAGAGCCCCCCCATTGTTTCAGGAGAGTTTTCCTTGCCACAGGTCTGTGTGCCCAACAGGTTTGGGTTAACAGGCTGGCGTCGTAATGAAGTAGAGGAGTGACTTGGCTGTTGAGATGATACTCCTGAATTTGGGGTGTTTGGATTTAAAGTTGGTAGCTTGTGCAGAACAAAGAACTTGTTTGAGTTTAGAAAAGTGACGCCGGAGATAAAAAAAAAAAAATCTCTAATCTTTAATCTTAAAGGTCCAGTGTGTAGGATTTAGGGGGATATATTGGTAGAAATGGAATATAACATTATAAGGATGTTCTCTTTAGTTTATAATGTCCTGAAAACAAGAATTGTTGTGTTTTAGTTATCATAGAATGAGTCGTTTATATCTACAAAGGTGTGGGTCCCTGTCTGTCCACAGAATCCGCCATGTTGCACTGCCATGTTTCTCCAGTAATCTCGAACAAACAAATGAAAAGTAGCCCCCTTTACACTGTCTGTTCCTGGTGGGAATATTGCGCTGTTATGGTGACTCAGCATTCTGTGTAAAACATATGATGGTGGAATGGGGTGACAGAGTTGTCTCGCCTTGGAGCTGACAACAGAGATTGTAACAATGCCAAAATGGTGTCTATGTAAAAGGGACAGCCAGCAAGACAGGATCATAGGTGTGACAGGTGTGACGTTTTGAGGTCAGGTTATGTGTGTGAAGAAGGGACTTCGTAGTGGCTCTGTAGCTCAATCTTTGTGTAAAAAGGGCTACTTACTCTCGATAGAGCCAGTTATGTTTTTGTGTCAGCCACTGCAGTCAGCAGCCCCTCCCCGATGAGCAGTGGTGGAAAACTGTGGACTTTTTACTAATAAGAAACTGCTTTATTTCGTGTTTTTACTGGTTTTAATATATCTGGTTTGTTTGTTTTTGAGAGGAAGAGTCCTCTGCAGATGATTCGGCTCCCGCTAAAAACCTCCCTGAACAATGGACCCTCACTGAATTCTAACAGAGAAGTTTCAGCTGGTTGCAATCTGTAACCCTCGCAGCTAGATGCCACTAAATTCCCCTAGATGTTTCACACTGTTCCTTTAAATTATGGTGATGAAAAATGCAGTTTGATACTGAGCTTTTGTATTGAGCCAATATTGACTACAAACACAACACTATCTGTACATATTCATATTTTTGCAGCTGCTTTGTATTGAATGACCGAGGAAAGATGGTAAAAGTAGCTGGGAAAATTCAAAGTAGAGTGTAGCAAGTTTTGGGTTTCATTCTGGCTTTTGTCCCAGACCAAAATCAAATGAGCCCAAATGACAAGACATGTGGTTTGTTCTAGATCGTGCTGTGTAACAGGCAGCAGATAGCAGGTTGTTTTGCACAGTAGCAACCTCTTCTTTATTTTATATTATTTGGATAACAGCTGCAGAAAAGACATGCTCAGATCTGGAGGGAGATGATGTCTGGGTAAGGTTATACACACAGCTTAGTAAACTTCCCTCTTGGAGCAGGGCCCAAGTAGTTTCAGTCTTTTTAGTTGCTTAAGACTCATTAAAAACATTCTTACATTACCAACCTCTCATAGGACGTCCCTACAGTGTTCAAACATGATCATTTAAAAAGTAAAGTAAACTTTGAATTTGTTTCTGTTTTTTTTTTCAAGGATATAAAGTGATGAGTAGCATTCACTGGTAGCTGGAAGTTTCTGTATGGCCATATGGTCGTGGTGGTGTTGCTCTGCAGAAAAACATGTTGTTGTCGATGAAGCACAGAGTATTAAGCTGATTTTTTTTTTTTTTTACTCTGGTCCCAGAGGGAGCTGGGGTGCAGAGGGTTTGTTGGGGTGCAGCATGCACATACAGTGCAGCTGACATTTTGCCTCAAAGCAGGTTTGACGATTCGCACCACCTGCTGTGTCTCAGTGCACTGTTTGCTCCTCGTAGGACAGAAGCAGGCAGCAGTGTGTCAGTGAGTCCTGTTCACATCACTCTGGCCTCATGATTCACTCCCAGCCCGCTGCAGACTGCACTTGCAGGCCTACTTTAGGTGTGGGCCTCTGGGACCTAATTATTCAAATAGGGAGAGTCAAAAACTTTGTCTCTT
The DNA here is from genome assembly GCF_008729295.1 of Plectropomus leopardus. Lineage (NCBI taxonomy): Eukaryota > Metazoa > Chordata > Actinopteri > Perciformes > Serranidae > Plectropomus > Plectropomus leopardus. The sequence continues at coordinate 30,566,128 of NC_056467.1, forward strand.
CAATTTTTATTAAAATTGAATCCCTATTCTAGCCTGTGCCACCAATAATAAACAACTTCTTGCCAGTAAAAATAGCAGAGATAACAATGTTGAAAATATGTTTGGTCCAGGGTTCCTGCAGATTCTTAAAAAATCGTAAAAGGCATTTGATTAATAAATCCAAAAATAAGTCCGTAATTTGTATTAAATTGTCTTTAATAAAAGTTAAAAAAGTCTAAAAAAAAATGCTCAGACATGGGAAGAAAGATTTTATGAATTGTTTTTTTCAGATGTTGTAAAATCTCAAAATAATGGGTAACATATTTTCTTTGTTGTTAAATTATTTCCTTAACATGGTCATGATGGGAATTCAAATTGTGGAATCTCTCATGCAGAAAAAGAAACACAAAATGGCCAGAAAATCGTCCAGAAATACCAGATATTTCCCACATTTGTCTGCAAACTACATAGATACTTTAATGATAACATATGTTCGCTGTCTTCGCGGCTGTGTTCGACTCTAAAAATGATTATTTTTTCAACATTTAACATAGATCATCTGACTTTCTCTTTTCAAAAGTCATGTTTTATGCTACCATAAGTAATTGGGCAATATAAAAATGCCCCTCTTTAATTTTGGTTGTTAGAAAATTGGTCTTAAATACAATTCCAAGTGGCATTCAAATAAATCGTAAAAAGTCTTAAATCTACCTTGCCTTAAGCTGCAGGAACCCTGGTTTGGTCATATGTATGGCTGAGACAACTGGCACCGTTTTCTTTTTGTTTTTTTCCCCAGAAAATAGTGTCTGGTGGAGAAGGAAAACGCAAAACATTCTAATGTTTATGCATTGCATGATTATTGCAACTAATACGATTTTCCCAAACTGGATATATAACCATGACATAGTTTAAATTGAACAGCTTTCATTGCTGTTGAGCCCCCCCCCCCCCCTTTTTTTCCCTAGAGCCAGCAGTCGCTGCAGGAAAAGGCCTGCATGTGATCCATGTCAATTAGGATCTCATGGTTTTGCTCACATTGCCACACGTGAGGCCCCTGCCCAGACAGTTGACCCCAGTAACAGCACATTAAGAATTGCATGTGTCTCCCTTAAATATTGTATAGTGGTGTGTGTGCATAAATTTGTGTATTTTTAACTCTTCATCTTATTGTCCTGTGGCAGCTTGTTTGACTGATGACACTGAGTACGTTTACGTGCACAAAGTATTCTAGCTTTTGCCCTTATTCCAAAAAAGACAATACTCCTGCCACAGTGTATCCATGACAGCCCACAGCACTGAACATTAACAGATGAGAGGCTGTATGTCACAAACTGCGACAAAAAAAACAAAACAAAACAATTGCGACACATATTCTGAATTGGCTGTATACATGTCCAGATAATGATCCTAAAACCTGAATATTACCGACATATCCCACACGTCTTAATTGGTAAATGCTGAAGTTAGAAAATGTCCTAATTTGGAATATTTAAATGGAATATGCGGTTTACATGACCCACATCAAATTTAAAATATTGTCATATTCAGAATAATAAGGGAATATTGATGTGTATGTAACCATAGCCAGTGACAATCGGGTGTGTACAGGAGGCCAAACTGAAGGAATCTCTGTTATTGTGTCTTCAGCTCATTTGGATATTTTTGCACTGGTACGATTTTCAGTATTAGGCAAGTCTGTGTAGATATTTTTTCATGTGTCCTTTGTAAAGTGGATTTATATGTGACGTATGGCTCTCTGTGGCAGAATGTTTTTCTAAACAGGCAAACATCTGTGAGAAATAGAGCTGCCGTGTAAATACCCCTGTCAGAGTCACAGGTACTAACAAAAACACACTCTTGGATTTTGTGCACCCCTGACACGAATCACCCCGGACACAGTGTGTCAGATGTTCTCTTGAAATTCAAAATCCAAAGTACAGTAGTGCTATTTAGTAAAAGAAATCACGACAGAAAGCAAAATGTCCTAGAAGGAGAACGTTCAAAGAATTTCAGGATCCATTTATCAAAGATTGCTGCTCAAGAGACAGGTCACCTGAAAACCAAAAAATGTCTATTTTTCCTCTTACATGGCGTGCTGTTTATCAGTGTAGATTATTTTGGTGTGAGTTGCTGGGTGTTGGAGAAAACAGCTGCAGCGATGTCTGCCTTCTCTTCAATATAACTACATGGCACTTGGTATGTGGTGCTGTTGAGAATTTCTTTTTTTTTTTTTGGCGCTTTTAGCACCACAAGCCGCAACTCACACCAAAATAATCCAAATTGATAAACAGCACCCCATGTAAGGGGAAAATTATATATTTTTTTTGGTTTTCAGGTTAACTGTCCCTTTAACTTAGTTTGACTTTCTTAACTACGGCAGATATAATCTTTTTTTTCTTTTTTTTCCCCCAATGAGCTGTTACACCTGCCTGATGTATTTCAGTCCAAATCATGCCTCAGTCAGCTTTTATATGTTAAAATGTTTTTTGATTAAATGATTCTTCATGAGTAAATAACTTTTCTAAACTCTGGTTTGACTGGCAAAACTGGAAATAATGTGGGGCCGCTGGATAGATAAATAATCCTTGAACTAAAGAGTTAATGTCAACCTTCCCAATCCTCACTGGAACCATTGGACCATTGGAAAAGAAAAAAAATTAGAAGCTAATTTTTCCATTGGTTTTTATAATTTTATTATACACTTAGCATTTGTTAATTTATGTCCCACAACTTAGGATCTTTCTGGAAGACTGAGCCCAGGACAAGATGAGATCTATAACTCCCTCCATGTGTGTTTTTTACACACACAGGCCAGAGGATGGAGAGCTGGAGGAAGGCGAGCTAGAGGATGATGGGGGGGAAGTGGAGGAGGAGGAGGCTGGTGGAAGGACGTCCACAGCAGCAGGAGGAGGAGGCGGAGATGGCGGCGATGAAGCAGGCGGAGGAGGTGAAGCAGGAGGGGAAGGGCCCGGAGAGAAACCTCGGCGAAGTAGGGAACGCCACGCCAGCAGCAACTCGGATGATGAGAGATCCCATAGACGCAAGAGGAAGAGGAAGAAAGAGAGGGATCGAGAGAGAGAGAAGAGGAGGTCCAAGAAGAAACGCAAATCCAAACATAAAGTAAGTGGAACTGAAACAGACCCACCAAGTTATTGCACGCTTAATCTAAAAAGATAAACCTGTGTCGGTTTATCTCCAACACTTAATCTCTGAAAATCTTTATGTTTCGCTCCCGCTCAGCGTCATGCATCCTCTGATGACGACCACTCGGACTTCAGTGATGACTCTGACTACAGTCCCAGTGAGAAGAGGAAGTACAGAGAGTACAGTCCACAGTATCCCCCTTCGGTAAGTCCAAAGAGCTGGCCTTTCTCTTGCGTTACAGTCTTGATCAGTATTTATACCTCCGCACCAGTGACATCTGTGGCTGGAGGAAATATGATTTCAGGTCACCCGTACACCCTTTTCTCATTAACACAAAATCTCAACTTCATCTTGAGCGAATTTCCTTACCTGACAAAACACACTTATGGCGATACCTCAAGAATTCCTACACTAATTATGACAAAATTTCAAACAGTGTCTCAGAGGATAAAATGATAAAATGCTGACATTTTATATCCAAGAGGTCAAAGGTCGGCTTCAGTGCGATGTCATAATGTTCTGAAAAACACTCTTCATGCCATTACTCAACAGGAACAGAAGGGGAGACATTAGGTCAGATTCTGAATTGGTGACACTAATCTCAGGTGACCACCTTGAAACTGTGCTGATTGTAGAAATCTTCTTTGCCACAAAGGGGGGAGATGTGTGTCAGGCATCCATGTTTTGTAATTTGTAGTTTACACATATACATTTACTTGTCTCTAGTCTCATGGGGGCTACGGCAGCTCAAAGAAGAGCGGCTACATGAAGATGGACAAGCAGAGCTATGGAGGCTACGATGACTTTGAAGATGACAACTTTGAAGGAGAGGACGAGGAGGACATGGCCGATGAAGACTACGACGACTTTACCAAGGAGCTCAATCAGTACCGCAAGGCCAAGGAAGGAGGAGGCAGCCGTGGTGGACGAGGTGAGTCCATGGCAAATGGGTTAAAGTCAATCAAGAAGAAAAAGAGACTATTTTTGTAGCATGTCAAATATTTGTCAAGCTGGGGTTTAATCCAGCTCTCAGTGAGTCTCAAACAGTAGATAAAGGGCCCAAACTGGAATACACCAGATAGCAGAATGGCATTGAAGGCCAGATGTTGCGGAAACGTCCTCCTCCTTTTCCTAAAGTACATTCATATGTGTATTTCTTTATTTAGTCATAAAAGGAAATGGGTCACTATGTGAGTGAAACTTGGTTTCAGACTCATTACTGTGAGTTTGCCCTTTAACCCGCTGTTCAGTTTCATTTTCATGTTCGTGGACAGACAAAGGAGCTTATTTGACACTTCCACAGATCCGTTACTGACTCTGTTGCTCGCTGTCGTTTCATTTGTCTTTGTGACTCTGCAGGGGGCAAAGGTCGCATGAAAAACCAGAGAGGCCGTGGAGGAATGAGGGGAGGGAGGAGAGGAAGAGGAGGAAGCCGAGGAAGAGGAGGTCGTGGAGGAAAGATGGGAGGAGACAATGACGATGGAGACGGCTACGGAGAAGACATGGAGGTGAGGGTTTTTTTGTTTTGTTTTCCATGTAAGATTTTAAAGTTTGAACAGGGCTCAGTGGGACGTAATACAGTAAAAAAAAAACAGTGCTAGCAATGGGCAACCACCATTTTTTCAGAGATCAGATATCAAACAAAAGCCAGGGACTTAATTGTATAAAGTTGCTGTGGGCTGCAAATTCAACACTAATGAGCAAGAGTGTCTGCAGCTCTAAAAAGTAGCATGAAAGTCAAGAGTACTTACTCTGCAGCAAAATCTGGGGACCAAAATGTCTGCACAGCACGTTGACTAGCAAAATATAAAATAGAAAACCTACTGTTGGACTTTAAGCAATCTCAGTCCACTGAGTGGTCTCCGACTGATGATTCGAGTCTCCGACTTTCAAGGGGCAGCCCTAGAAAGTAGTTGACATACATTAAGCGTCTGTACTGATTGTGGAAAACCTGTTACACATGGGGGCTGAAAACAACAACACCCTGCTCGTGCAGGCAGTGTAGCCCAGGCTGAAGTTGTTTTCTCTGAAGCTTTAATTAAGTCAGTATGTTTTTACGCACAGTTTAGTCGAGCTACGGTTGTAGCTCAATTAGGCCATTTCATTGGACTATGGTCCTTGTCCCAGTATACATAAGCACCAGGAGGAATCAGTTTTTTGATCTAAGTCTGTCCAACTTGCCACAGATGGTGGCGATATGCCCCCTTTCAGCAAGTTGCTGTAGTCTGAATCACGTAATCAATATTTATTTACAATAACATTGGGGTAGAAAACCGTTGTGTCATGTACATATGATTTAATAGCGCTGAGCAAACTCTACCTTAATACATTTGTTGTAATCCAATTAAAAAGGCCCACCTAAAAAGTAATCAGTATCAGTTTAAGTCCTGTCAATAAAGGAAAAATCCCCCAAAAATAATCTTTAAAAAAAACAAAACCAGACTTCCTTGAGAAAAACAATCATTTTACTGAACACTGAACAGTGGAGCAGCTGCTCTACTGCTGCGTCCATCAGCTGGTGTGGAAGGTAAAGAGGAGCAAATATTCAAATATAGTGCTCACTTAAATCAATGTTTAGCTGCGGCCTTGTACACGGCAGTACAATGTTTGTTACTCCTACCTAAACCTGACCCAAACCCCTTTGAGGGACTTTACGTTATCAGAGGAGCGGGGTGGCTGGAGTGTGACTTATAAATAAAATAAAATAAAATACTGCCTACTAAAATACTAAGTTGTATGTCCCTCACCTAAGCCAACATTAAAAACACAAGTCCATCCTCAGTGCTTACTTTGAAAAGAAATGCCTGACCCATTTTGAAGCACCCCGTTCCCCCTCATAAGTAACAAACAGTCCCTATCTCTAACCACCGAGGGAGGCTGGTGCAGCAACTAGGAGCATGCGGAGAACACCGAGTCCAGTTAAGGTCCGACTGAAGTGTTTACAGGACGGAAAAGTTGGACTTCCAATCACATTACATGAGTGTGTCAGTCCGACTTTGACACATTTTATTTAGTCTGATTTCAGTCAGACTAACATGTTTACATGCAGTTTAAAAGTCCAATTTTAGTTGGACTAATACATAAATTCTGCTTTTTCTAACAACATGTAAACGTACTGAGTGACACGTGTTGAATCTGTCCATACAGTATGGAGATGATGACTATGACAACATGGGGGAGGATGACTACGATGACTACTCTAAAGAACTCAGTCAGTACAAGAAGGTCAAAGACAGAGGCAGAGGTGAGTTTGCTCCTGGTTTGTGTGTGTGCCTTTATTATCTTGAAAAAAATAAAGTTTAATTTAGCTCACTCATCTTCACAGCAAGCACAGGCTTACTCTGTCAGTCAAAAATTTACTCACTCTCACTCTCTTTGATTTCTGCATCAGGAGGTAGAGGTGGCCGCGGGCGAGGGAGGGGTAAAGGAGGGCGCGGAATGATCAGAGGAGGAAGGGGTCGAAACCGCGGGAGAGGAAGAGGCGACATGGGCGATGACGACAACAACGGGGACATGGACAATGGGGTAAGGCTTTTGTAATTCTGTGATCATACGGGGTTCCTATAGATTCTTAAAAAGTCTTTAAAGGCATTTGGTGTATTAATCTCAAAATGCTAAGGCCTGGGAAGTAGGAATTTCTAGATATTGTTTTTTCTGACGTTGCACCATAAAATCTCAAAATAATTGTTAACATGTATTTTTTGGTGGTTTGTGTTTGTGTGTGTATTCCAGGACGGAGGTGGCTGCGATGGACCAGGAGCAGGGAGGAGGAATCAGAACGAGAAGCACCAGGATAAGAAAGGAAAGGCCATCTGCAAGTACTACATAGAGGGGCGATGCACCTGGGTAAATTTGCACAAATGTTTGCTGAGTCACAGTTTGGACTGTGGATAATTTGTGATTTTTGACACTTTTTAAGGTTGCTGGCTGCTTTCCACTCTATATCCTCATGCAAATGATTTTTGTCCATCCTCTTTACTCAGTTGCTTTTCCAAAGCCCCCCATGCTCAGTAGAAATTCACAGTGAATTTTGAAAATCAGAATAAGATTTACAACCAAGTAGGTTTTCCCTTACAAGGAATTGGCTTTGGTCTTTGGTGCATACATTAAACATACAATAAACACATTCAAGACACAGTCAAGAACATACAGAACAAATATGTGATTTGTACAGTTTTGTTTAGTAGGGGTCGGCAAATCAAAAGTTTGGACACTATGATCATTTTGAATGTTTTCAATAGGTCAAATGCAAATACATTTTCTCCAAAAAGGCTGTTTGAAGTTCTTTTAGAAGTTTTAGGGAGCATATCTACACAGCTACAAATAGCCTCAGGCAACAGCATGGTCTAATATGCAGTTGAACTTGAATGATTTAAAAATTTAGACCCAGTGAGCTGTAGCAAGATGAGTTCAGCATGATGACAGTAACTCCATAGGAACCATTCCACATAAAGGTTAACAAAACATTATAACAAAGCATGATTAAAACAGCTGGTGTTTTTTTGTTCATTTTATTCTCCCTAGTTTATAAGTTGTCTATATGCAGCTCTCACTAACATGTCATGTTTCATTATGACTTTTTCCCTCTTCAGGGGGACCACTGCAACTTCAGCCATGACATCGAGCTGCCAAAAAAGAAGGAGCTGTGCAAGTTCTACATCACTGGGTTTTGTGCCAGAGCTGACCACTGTCCTTACATGCATGATATCCTTCACTGTAGACCACAATGGCAGACTCTTTATTAGCACAGGACAATCATGGATATATTAAAGCTGACAGTTTTTACAAGTGACATAAAGCAAATTCCATCTGACTGAAAATGTGATAGGTTTGCCTTTAGCTTATAAGGGTCAATTTTAGTTTTCTGTTGTGTTTATTTCTGCCTTTTTTTGCATGTGTGTGTGTGTGTGAGTGTTTCTCCTTGACTCTGGTGCTACGTGAATTCCCCTGTAAGCTGTTCCACACCACAGGTAACTGTGTGAACGGTGATGAATGCATGTTCTCCCACGATGCCCTCAGTGATGACACCCAGGACCTGCTCAACAAGGTAAGATCCTCCAACACTGCTCTCCCTTCTTTAAGCTATTTGCTTATCCTGCAGGGTTTTAATGTTTCAAAGAAAACATTAAGGCCTGTTGTATTAAAAAAATATAGTACATTTAAAGTTGTATGCCCCTCTTTTAAGCCATAAAAAAACAACAAAACTTAAGTTTCTCCTTTGTGTTTAAAAATTATTAGACCTACCTCCCCTTTTTTCACACCCCTCTCCCCTCTCATAAATAACAAATAGTCTCTTAGTAATATTTAGATATCCACTTCTGATCCTGTTCTAGTCAAGTCAGTTTTATTTAAAGAGCCCATTATCACAAAACATGGTTTGCCTCAGAGGGCTTTACAGTGTACGACATCCCTCTGCCCTTAGACCCTCACATGACCCAAGGAAAACTCTGAATTCTTCTTTATTTTAAATACAGTATATATTTTTTAAAAAGCTGTTTTATAGTAATTTACAAAAAATGATTATCGATGGTCGTGTCAGAGAATGTATGGTTTTGAAAATATGCCTCAGAGTCATGGAAAAGTCGTGGAAATGTATTAGTAAACTTGTGTATGAACCCAGACTCTGGACATTTACTCTGTGGGCTGAAAAATATTTTCTATGAGTTTTATATTTTTATTCAGGTTCTCTAAACTTTTTAAATGATACAGCTTGTGGGTGAAGGTGTTGACACAAGGAGCTCATATTTTACACCTTGAGAAAATATTTCGGCTCTAAACTTATCGGTGGATATTTTGTTCTCTAGATGCTGGCAGAGGATGCTGAGGCTGGAGCTGAGGATGAGAAGGAGGTGGAGGAGCTGAAAAAGCAGGGGATCAACCCTCTCCCCAAACCCCCTCCTGGAGTCGGCCTCCTCCCGACCCCTCCTCGGCCTGTTCCTGTTGACACAAACACAGGGGCCGGTGATTTTGGCGTGCCTGTGGCGGGTGACTTTGGAGGTCTTCCTGGGCCTAACCAGGTGCCCATTGCCAACAAAGGTCCCCCAGTACCAGGGCCAGTTCCTATGCCTAACCCGTGTGCTGGTCCCCCTGTCATTGGCCCTGATGGAACTCCCTTCCAAGGCATGCCCCCAAATCCGGGTGGCCCTCCTCCCCACATGGGCCCCCCACCTCCCTGTGGAGGAGGAGGAGGAGGTGGCGCAGGGAAGAAGATCCCATCGCTGTTTGAGATTAAAGTCCAGCCGACGGGACAGCTTGCTCAGAAACTGGCCGTCAGGTAAGAAATCACAAAATAAACAGAATCGTTTTATATTTACATCATAGAAAATTCATGACCTTATCAAAAATGCAACAGTAAAATAAGTCCTCATGTTTAAGAAACACTCCACAGAGACGTTTTTTGGAATATTGATTACTCTCCGTAGGCTTGAAAGGTGTATTTCTTGGTTTATCCTTTAGATGGCAGCAGTTAATGTGTCACTGCAGCCTCCAGGCAATGAGTGACTACCACTCAAAAATACATTTTTAGTTGAGAGTTTCTTTTAATGTAACCAACTACATTACTAAATAATTCAGATCCTTAGCACTTCTAAAATAACTCTTTTAGGAGTGAACAATTGTAATCATACAACAAAGTAATAGAAAAATAAATCCTGTTACAATTAACACTACAAAGTGGTAGTGGCTACTAAGTTTATGTTACTGTGTTGCTGTCTCCAGAAACAAATGTCAGTGCACTGTTTATCTGTAATAGGGAAATTTGGGAACAAAAAGTGGGTGCCATACTGTTTCCTGTATCATCAAAATAGAGGCTTAGATAATTTATAAAAGGAAAAAGTCCAGAAAACTGTATTTATAGTTCTTTTAATTTTATATTTAATATGATGTTAAATTATTTTAAAGATATTTAGCCAATTTGTTGTGCTTTCAAAGGGTTAACTCCTCCTGATTTCTCCCTTAAAGTCTCTTTGAATATCCTCTCCCTGAATCCTAACTCCTTTTGTCCCTTCTCTGTCAGGGGCCAGACTCCCAGCAGCACCCAGGGTCAGACTGCAGCACCTGGACCCCCAGGAGCCCCTGGTGCCCCACCCCCCTGCTTCCCTGCTCCCCCAGGCATGATGCCTCCAGACATGCAGATGGGGCCCCCCAACATGGGCCCCGGCGGACCGCCTATGATGGGAGGGTTTGTGTCTGGTGATGGCCCTCCACTTGGAGGTGCTATGCCTCCAGGTCCTCCTCCAAGTGGAGGAAACTTCTTCAATAACTTCTTCAACCAGGATGGGATGCAGATGGAGGGGGTGGTGCAAGAAGGTGAGAGTGAAGTTTAATAATCAACGATGCGATCACGTCATTGATGCCACAGTATTTTTGGGAGTTTTTTTTGTCCTGACACTCGCTGTTCCCCCTCAGGTGACAGCTACCAGGGCTTTACTGGCATGGATGAGAGAGGAGGGAACGTTGGGAATCAGTCAGGTGGTCAAGACAGCTCTGCTAATGGAGCATCAGCCAATCAGGGAGGAATGTCAGTGCCTGACTTCCTGCCTCCGGCGCAGCGTGTCCTGTTCATGAGGATCCAACAGAAGCAGCAGGAAGAAGAGGAGAGAGCTCGCAGGATGGCCGAGGGAGGAGCAGAGAAAAGAGCAGACACTGAAGGTAAACAAAAAACATCTGCACCTGTGTGTGTTAATTAACCGTTAGGGACTGTTTGGCACATTTCATTCTTCATTGTTGATCATTTTGGCTGTGTTCATGCATATGGCATACATTTTGGCAAGATTGTGTATTTTTGTTGACTCTTGGAATTTCCAGCTCACCTTCTACAATTGGTCTAAAATACACCGTGTAAACAAAATAGTTACATTCATACTGTTTAGGTTTTTTTTTTTTAAATGCACCATATGAAACCCATTAACACTGCAAATTTTGATCCCAAAGTCATCAAAGCATAAAAACATGCATTGTGTTACTCAGAGTGTCATTCTGAGCTTTTGCGTTTGAATTTGTCATTTTTACACATTTTCTACCTGATGATGTCATTCTTGCCATATTTGGCATATGTAGAAAATACATATTTTGCAGGTGCACTGTAACAGTCAATATTGCTGCAATTAATTGACATATCCCAGGCTGTGATCATCAAAAAAACTACTTTGCAGGTAGTATATATTGGAAATAATTCATTTTTATTTTTTTCATTTAAAAACATGAAGCTCATTCCCACCGCAATTAGCGGGTGCACACAGGTGTTTTGAACAAAGGTCAACCTGCTTAATGGCTGTATTCCCACTACCACTGAACTTACCGCTGGAGAGCGAGTCAGCCTCTCGTCAGCTTGCCTGTGTGTGTGTCCGTGTGTTTCCATGTATGTGCTTGTCTGTTCGACGTCACGGACAGGCAGGAGAACAGGAAAACAGCAGACAGACAGCAGCAGGAACGGAGGTCTTTGAACACTTTTCAGTGGTTTCTTCTTTTTATTTATCTCTTACTCATTAAGTCCCCCTCTCAATCTTGGTGAAGATGTATTTGAATTGGTGTTTTAGCGCTGCATCAGAGGAAACAGACATTGCTGACGGAGCGTCATTGCCATTCGCCGGTTAATGAGCTGAAATTACCACGTTCACCCGGGTGTTGCGTTCCCATCACTGCCGATCGGAGCCGGAGGCGATAAAACCTGTGTCTGCTGCAGAGTCATTTGACCTGGGTGTGAATGCCGTTTGAACCATTCCCATTGGGAATAGGCCTATAGTGGCATCATGACAAAAACCTGGCATTTAAAGGGTTGAAATTCTGAAAATTAATGAATATTTGGCATTTATGATGAGGGATGAGGATGTTGGTTAGAAAAACATTTATGTATTATATGTATATATATAATTTTTTTTAAAGCCTGATTTTTGTCCGCAGAGCGATTTAAGTGTGTGTGTAATATTAGAGCGGTCCCTAAGGGCTAAAGATTCCTTCAGGGTTAATCAGTCTGGTGTGAAGTACATTTCCTAAACTCCTAAACACGTCTGTCCTTTCTCAGGTGACTCAGGGAACTGGTACTCCAGTGAGGACGAGGACGGCGGTGGTAGTGTGACCTCCATCTTAAAGACGCTCCGTCAGCAGACACAGGCTCCTCAAAAATCCGACGGCCCCCCGAGTGACCCTCGCCTCCAGAAGGCCTCTCCTGCCCACGCTCCGACGCGGCCGGCAGACCCCCGCTTGGCTCGGGACCCACGGCTAGCACGTTCTGCGGATTCGGCTCAGCTCTCCGACTCCGCCCACTCCATGCCCTCTTTATCCTCCTCCGGACCGCCCGCAGATCCCCGGTTAGCCCGGCTCGCTGCTGCGGTCTCAGCGGGATCCACCTCCCATCCAGCTCCTAAACCTGAGCCACCTCTGGTCTACAAGCCCCCACCGCTCACAACCCCGGCGGAGGAGGAGGAGACAGAACGGGTTCTAAGGGACAAGCCAGTGCCGGTCCCCCTGGACCCGCTCATGGGTATGGCCCTGAGGGACCCACGCTCACAGCTGCAGCAGTTCAGCCACATCAAGAAGGATATTGTTCTCCACATGCCGGCCTTTGCCAAAACCATCACATGGTCACCTGAGGATCTCCTCCCGCTCCCTATCCCAAAGCAGGACCTCCTGCCACTACCACCAGGCATCCCTCCTGTTGTCTCCGCCGTAGACCCCCGCCTGTCCCGCTCTCAGCAGCCTCCTCCTCATCAGCCCCCGCCCTCCTTGGACCCTCCTGCTGCCTCCTCCTCCCTCCCGGACTTTGAGCTGCTGTCTCGTATCCTGAAGACTGTTGGCTCCAGCCCGTCCCAGACCCCCTCCCCTCCTCTTGCCCCTATGTCGCTGCTGGGTCCCCCTCCCCCACTGCCTCTTCCACCTGCAGAAAAGCCTGTGGACCCCCGTGTGTCCCGTAAGGGCCCCACGGACCCCCGTCTCCAGCCTCAGAAATCAGCACTGAGAAGCAACCATCAGACTCTGTGCCTCCTCCTGTCTCCTCTACCTCTCCAGCAACAACATCTAGCTCCTCCCCCCCTACCATCGCCCCCTACGACCCCAGCTGTTGATATATTGGTGGGGCAGGCCGCGGTGTGGGAGCTGGGGCACCAGGGGGCGCCAGCGTGCTGAGCAGCATCAGTCTGTATGACCCTCGGACTAACAAACCAGGCAGCCCTGGTACCAGCAGTGGCTCGAACAACTCCCCCAACGCAGCCAGCACAGAGTCCAAACCCAGTGACCCCCCAGCAGCTAAACCCAAGTCCAAGGAGCCCCTCTTTGTTCGGAAGTCCGCGCTGGACCAACCAGAGCCGGAGAAAAGTACAGAGCAAGGAACTGATCGATACAACAGCTATAACCGGCCCCGACCCAAGCCTGCACCCTCGCCGAACTCCACGGCGCAAGGAGGGCCCGCCGCAGCCGCTGCTGGAGGTCAGGGTGCTCCAGGAGCCGCTGGGGATCAGGGGCCAGCGGGGGTCCACAACCTCCCAGTATCCTCTTTATTTGGCGTGGTGAAGCAGGCGGCAAAAGCCGGCGGGACGGGTAGCCCCTTCGGAGGTAACAGCCCAGTGCAGTCCGACCAGGCAACCACAGAGCAGGACAACGGCTCGCTGAAGGACGTTTTTAAAGGCTTTGACCCCACAGCCTCGCCCTTCTGCCAGTGACACCCCACCTCCACCCCCGGCTGCCCGAAAACCACCATGTTGTTGGCCGTTGGCTTGTTTTAACATTTTTGGACACTGAACCGATCAGTGAATAAGAGAAAAAACGCGCACTGAGGCATCTGCCTGTGAGAGCAGTCAAGAAGACGAACTGACGTCTCACGACATGTTTCTCTCTCTCTCTCTCACACACACACACACACACTTTACCACAGTGTTGCAGATTCAGATTCTATAAAAGACTTGTGGGTTATTATGGGAAGGGTTTAAAGTTTAATCTCTAAAGCTCTATTTTAAACAAACTTATTGATGTATAAATAAATGTATTCCCTTCATCTCAACGCTTAATGAAAACAGTTACTCAGACGGCAGCAGCAACACATTTATATGGAATTAACGTTTTAGCTTTCACAACTTTTTTCATCCTCTTCATTTCATTTCCTAAATGTTCTCCTCACCTTGAAAATGGTTGATGTGCTTGTCTGTATATTTTTTTGGACAGTCAAAGTTGGCAGCAGTTAAAAAGATTTCTCATCAGTTTTTTTTAAACAAAATACTTCCTATTTGTGGTGTTTTTGCGAGTAAATAAACAGCACTGAGGCAATTCTTTTGACACTGTTGCCTTTCAGAAACCAATGACCCTCTTTATCACTTCCTTTGCACATCTTTAACTGGTGCAAACTGTTAAGTTTTATCATATGGCAGACATTTTTTCATTATAATTCACAATTTCACATTTGCTGCAGATTGCAAATACCTGAACTTGAATCTATATTCAGCTTTTTTTTTAGTATTTATTTTTCTACTTCTTTGCACTGTCTGTTTGTGTCTTCTGAGAGCTGTATTAATGTTTTTATTGTCTGCAGCTCCTCCAGCTGCTCTTATACTGTTTCATTTCAGGTATTTAGCTCTTAGCCAGAACAGGTAACTCTACTGAAACAGGAAGTGATTCGTGGTCTTTCAGTACTGCCGCTCTAACCACTACTCAGCTGCTGCTCCTTCTCCCTCAGTTTTCCCCCTCAGCACTCGTTGATTTCACGTGAACATTTTAATTTTATCATTTCTGTGAAAGTTGAGAGCCTACAGTTCATAAATGACAGCGTCTCTAGCTGTAAAAGGATACCTCACTTGCCAAATGAACATTTGTGTGTGGAGTACTCACCCAGCTTTACCTTGAATTTGTGAAGAAAGCTTTGTTTATCTCACATGCCTCAAAGTGTGAACGGAAAACCCAAAAAACATTCTTCATGAAGTGAAGTAAACATCAACAGCAGAACTATATTCAAACATACATTCACACAACTCATGCAGTTTAATCCAGGTCTCATTTATCCAGTGGTATGCTCAGTGCTTCCCAAATACATGCATTTTCTCTGACACGTTAACAGTAGTCTCGTGCAACTGAGTAGCGTGTTACTCATAGACAAAGTATTTGAAACCATGAAGCAAAAATGCATGTATTTGGGAATGTCTGAGCATATGCGTGATAAATCAGACTGGGATTGTACTGCACGAGTCGTGTGAGAGTTTGTAAAAAGATGTTTTGATGTAGCTTTTCTGTTAAATGTGCGTTAACTTATACTCATGAAGAAGCTTTGCCTTTTTTGGTCCCTCTGTTCACTGTAGAGGCATGCAAGAAAAAAACATTTCTTCACAAAATCAACAAAAGTGCGGCAACTAATGGTTCTTTTTGCAAGTGCAATATTCTTTAAAGGTAAAAGAGATGGAAAAAGAGACCCTGCTGGTCTGACTGATGACAAACATCCTTCTCCGGTGGCAGATTTTATTTAGATGATGGTCAGCAGAGGAGAATGTGAAATAAGTCAAGAGTTTTTTTTCTCTGCTGAAAGGATTATTTGAAAGGTTAAACCTGTAAATAGTCAGTGTCAGTTGTTTTTTCACCTAAGTAAGAATAGGACACTTTAATTCACTCGTTCAGGATTCACCATCTAGCCTTTAGCTTTCAGTTACTTTGTTTTTGTTAATTGTTTTTGTAAGAATGAACAGGACTGCAGATTTCAGAGAGTGGTTGGTGGATGGAATCATTTGCTGCCTCAATTTGAAAGATTTTGGCTTTAGTGGCTGCTGACAGTGTGACAATCATAAACTAGACTTGGACCTAAAGTTCAATGAATGCATGAATCTTGCATTAATCTTTGCAGGTGCTTCCTCAGCTGTCAGTCTGCATAAAGAGAAACACGTTTAAATGTCACATCTTTACAGCTGAGTTTTAAGGCAACATTGAGGAATTTTTTTTCTTTTTGAGAATTTGACAATAACATCGTAATATTATGAGAAAAAAGTTGTAATTTTATGATAATAAAGTCGTTATTTTATAGTTTGCTGGCAGTATGCTTATTTCTGTAAGACAATATCCCCTTTCACATAATAATACAACTTTATTCTCATAAAATTATAACTTTTTTGCCCATAAAATTACGACCTTATTCTCGTAATATTACAAATTTATTCTCATAAAATGATGACTTCTTTCTCGTTAAACTACGACTGAATTCTCGTAATCCTTTTTTTCCTCATAATTTTACAAACTTTTTTTCTTGAAATTACAACTTTATTCTCAAGACATTCTGACTTTATTCTCAAAATCAAACTTTTTTTTTCTTTAACATGGCCCTAATCCTCCGTCGTACATTGTAATATAACCTGTGTTTTGAAAACACAAAACAGAACGAACATGATTTTTCTCTCAGGCTTGCAGCTAAAGAAGTGCATATTTTGTTAAGGAAATGTCAATTTAGGATGGACTTACAGTTCGAGAGTTTAAATCCTTTTTTTTTCCAGAGCATAAACAGTCAGGTGCAGCATGTGAATCAGTTTGAGGACGAGCACTTGTTCCCGTGTTGCCTGATTTCAGTGAGGGTTGCTGTCGAGGTGCTTCACAAAGTTTCCAGAAGGTGTCAGGATTGTCATCGACCGTCTTGTGTATAAATGTCGATCATTTTAATTTATTTTTTTTATACTTGGGTAAATATACTTCCTCACATGACCTTTGTTTTGAGCTGAATCATTTTAGATGTCAGGAATATGTGATTGCCGCTGGCCTCAGTGGGACGTAGGCAGCCTGTGACAGTGTGAGGAAAGGAGAAAGACTTATTTTTTTATTTGGTTTCGTGTGTAAAAGATTCAAACTAACAACAGATCCACTATTACTCCCTCCTGTCAGGTCGAGAAAAAGCCTGTTAGGAGGCTGAGTGTCAGCCATAGCAAGTGTGAAAGTTATTGTTGATTTGTTCTTTCCTTTATGGCTTTGTTGTTTTGTAAGTTTTTTTTCTTGCTATGTAAATTTGACCAGTATCCTGTCTTTGGAGGAGTGGAGTTTTCTAACTGTACACTGTAGGTGAGGTTGTTGAAGTATTTAAATAAAGTTGATACATGATCAACCACTTACAACACTATTTTCTGTCTTTTTATTACCTGAGTTTATATTTCTGGTGCAATTTTGGTTTCGTATTCTCGCAGATCCTTATAAAGTCTTAAAATGCATTGAACTCTTTAATCTAAAAATAAGGCCTTAAATGTCATTAAAATGTCTTAAAAATGTTTTTCAGAGTCTTAAAAATGCTACAACAGGGAGTAGGATGTTATGAATCTTTTTTTCTGCTATTACACCGCAAAATTTCAAAATAAATGGTAACATATATTATTATTAATAATGATGATATATATATATATATATATATATATATATTTGTAGATAAAATTCACTAAATTCCTCTTGCACTAATGCCATCAAAAAGGTAATATTTTATGTCACAATTAAGACTATTAGTACTAATAGTCTCCAACCTGAAGTAAGTAATGTCATTTCACGTTTCCTTTTTCATCAATTTTGGTTATTGTAAAATTGGTCTTCAATTTTATTACGAGCAGCAAAAAAAAGTCTTAAATCTAGTCTGCCTTAACCTGTGGGAACCCTGATTTCGTTGCATAAATAAAAACTCTTTTAACTAACATTTTTAAGCAACGTTTTTTTTTTTGGCATCATCCTCAGACCATACATTACATTTTTGTTCCACTTGCAGTCAAGACCAAAGAAGTTATCTCCATCTTTTATCCTGACAACATCTTTCTTTTCTGGGGTGTATAAATGTATAATCCTGTTATTTTTACAGTCTGTTGACAGTAGAGACAGCTAAAGATATGAAAGTGTCCGCGTCTGTCAGCACAGCAAGCTAAAAATAATCCTTTTGGTTTGATTTTGTTCCCCTGTCATCTTTAAAAAAGTATTTCACTGCTGGGAAGATGGTCTTTTTATAAAACTTGTCTGTCTCTGCAGTAGACAGAGACAGCTACTTTTAAAATTGATGCTACATGACCAGAGAAAACAGAGAAAAGGGGCTGTTCTCTTTTTCTTTTCTCAGGTGCTTGAAATAAAGGGTTTACACAACCATGAAAAACCTGGAAAAGTCATGGTAATTGCAAGTAGCAGTTTTTCAGGCTTGGAGAAGTTTTGGAAAACTAAATATACCCCGAAAGTTTAAGGGTTAGTTGTTTCCCAAACCTGTGTAACAACACACGATTTGTTCAAGGACTGTTGGAGATTTGACAAATTCAACAATAATTTCTGTTTTTACCGTTTCTTGTTATGATAAAACGTGTACTGTTTAGTGATTTTTGAAGAAAACATGCCTTGGGTTTGGAAGACATGTTTTCTCTAAGAAATTTTAAAAAACAAATTCAGAGGCTCAAAAAAAAAATTTTTTTATTTTTTTTCTTTAAAAATTGAAAATAAAACATTCTGGCAATTTTGTTGCTTTAAACATTTTGCGAATTTTAAAAACTTTTTGGCAATTTCTTTTTTTAAAAACTTTTTGGCATTTTTTTTTTCTTAAAAAACAAAACAAAACAAAAACACTGTTAAAGAAAAAAAAGCCCAAAATTGAAAAAACAAAGAATATGCCCTCCAAACCGGTGGGAAAAAAATCTGCTGTAAAATTAACGCAAAAAATTGAAAAACATTTGTCCCTCCCTAGTGCTTAAAAAAATATTTGACATGCCTCCCCCTTTTGCACTAACCCCTCCCCTCTTGTAAATAATGATCAGTCTGAATTCATTGTTACTTATTAAATAATACATAATTTTAAAAAGCTGTTCTATATTAATGAAAAAGAGATAAGGAGTATCTGTTGTGTCAGAGAATGTATGGTCTTTAAATTTATCCTCAATGTCATGGAAAGGTCATGGAAATTTATTGGTAAACATGTGTTTCATATAGTCCATAATGTCCCGCCTTTGACTGGCTAACCTTGACCCTAACCAGTCCCACCCCTCTTGCCTAAACTAGTGCCTAAAACTAACCAATCCAATGATAAAGGCAACGAGTATTAGCCAATCACAGGGGGAGTAGGGCAAGGGCTTTTCTTCCACATTAAACAAAATGGCGGCAGGCTTGTGGAAAACGATCTCGACTTACAGTTAAATGGTAAGATAAGTATGTTTCTGTAACCATTTAGGCGAGAAATGGACAACTCAGTAACAGAATCTCAGCTAATATTTTATCACTGCTGCCTAGTTTTACCATTTGTTGAAAGTGTTTTATCCTTCAGAAAAACTGTTGTCTTAACTGCCAGTAAGCTTTTAGGACATAGCTTCTATGGAATATGCATTTTCAGAGACACAATGATGACAAAGGAAACAACAGTTTGGGTGAGCAGAGGCACCTCCTCACAACTGCATCAGGGGGACATATTGTCCTCCTCTTTGATACTCATCTAAAGGCCCGTGGGCCAAATCTGGCACCTGATTAGGTCCTATGTAGCCCCCTAACCATTTACTAATTCACAATAACAACAAAGGGACTTAAAGGGACTTTTAGTTTACCTAAAGTGCCTAGAGTGCATAAAACAGCATCATAAAATTCTAGAAATGTCCTAAAATCCTAAATAAATAATAAAAAAAAAATAAAAGTGTCTTAAAATCCTTGAAACATCATAAAATACTAGGAATGCCCTAAAAAAACCTGTCTGTAAATCCTAGAAATGAGCCTCCCTGAGTGACTCTGGGAGGCTCAGGGAAAATGCATCAAGTTCTATCCACATGATGTGTTCAAGGACCATTTGATTTGGCAATTTTTGTTTTGGCGGGCCCATGGGTTTAGAAGGCATGTTTTCTTTAAAAATCACCAAAAATAAAAATAAAATAAAATAAAATAAAAAATCAAAACTGCCAACATTTTGTTTAAGGAAAGTAAGTCACAAACAAAAAACCAATTTTTTTTTGAGAAAAAAAACAACCTAAATAACCAAAATGTTTTAACCCTTTGAAACCTGAGCAAATTGGTTTGATTTCTTTCAAAAGAATGGGTAGAAATGCAATAGTTAACTTGACAAGAAATGTACCACAAAGTGCAAGACAAATTTGTTTTTAAAAAGGGGGGACAATTATCACAATTGGACAGAAAATTGTCCAGAAAACTATAATTAAAATCATTATAATTATGCATTTAAAAAAAAAAAAATGTTATAGGAAGAAAATATAAATAGGCTATTTCTTGAGTTTTCAGCACTTTTTAGTGTCTTTTTTGTTTGTTGTTTTTTTAATGTATTACTAGGTAATTTCCTTGTAACTTGCTGCTGGTCGCTCTCTGCCTTCTTACTATGTTTTTGAAAGAGTCTTAAAAAAAAAAGAAAAAGACATGTTGAGGATTTTTTTCCCTGCAGAGGTCAATAGCCTTAAATCCTAGAAACGGCCCTGTTCACTATAATTTATTTACAATTATTAACCACATTGTTATGATATAGAGTTAGTTGAAAATCAGCAAACTATCCATTGAAGCTCTTTAGAGGACCAGGCAGGCGGGTTTAGTAAATCAGGACTCTTCAGGTGGGTTGACGCTGTGGTCACTAAACAGACCTTTCTTTACTGTGTATTTAATTTTAGTTCCTTTGTTCTGTTTTTTTTTTCTGTCGTCCTGCCTGTTCTGATCAGAATCCTACATCCCCTCGTTTTTCACAAGCAGGCGTGTTTCTCTTTTCTAATATTGTTCCTTTCAGGCCTCCAGTGACTGACGGCTCTTGGCCCGGCCTCTGTGCATCAGCACCCCAGCAGCACACAGCCTGTTTCCTGGTGAGCTACGATCCTTTTGGTGACTCACTTCCTGCTCCACACCCATCCTGCAACACTGGCTCCAGGAAGACAAAGTATTCGTCCAGGACCTCAAAGGTTTCCGATCACACACACAAACATGTCCACAGTGTAACAGAGTCTGTAACATCCTCATCCAGCAGTGAGGCGTCCCACAGCTCTACTGGTTACTGACACAGGAGCCATCTTCAGACCTCCAGAGAAGGCAGCTGGTTCACAGGCATGATAAGATTCAAATAAATAAAATAATAATCATCAATATTTGTATTGCACCTTTCATACTTAAAAAGGAGCTCAAAAAGCATGTGAGTGCTAAAAATTAAAACCTAAATTATAGCAGCAATAATAGTGTATAGTATATATAGAAATATTATATATGTAAATATAAAAATAAATGAATATATCAATTAATAAATGAAATAAAATGAAATAAAATACAGGCCAGAGGTAGAAAACAAAATTAAATGGAAAAAAATACAAAAGAAATATTAAACAACAAAAGTAAAAACAGTAAAAGTGCATGAAAAACATATAACAAGTTCAAAAGAAATAACAACTACTACAATATGCAATAAAAATAAGTAGAAGAAGGAATTAATTAAAAGCAGGAGCATAGAACTGGGTCTTGAGCTGCTTCTTAAAACTACCTACAGAAGTTGCTTCTCTTATTTGTGTGGGTATTCTGTTCCAGGCCAAGTTTCTCCTGGTATGACGCACATCTCCTCATCAGGGAGGTATTTGTGTCATCCTCAGGGTTTACCTCATAAACTAGAAGCTCAGTGTTAGCTGCAAGTCGGAGCAGCTGTTAAGAGCTGAGCTCACAGCAGAGAGGGCAGATCTTACCACACACTGCACCTGCTGCATGAATCATTTTCCTCTGGAAATTTCTAGAATCCAGCGGGTGGATCCCTGTACTGTGCAACCATCAGAGCGTCTGCTGAGGTGTCACATGAGCAATACTTCTGTTTTGACTTGAGCTGTAAAATGTTTTGACTGTAGCTTTGTGTCGTAATGTGGGCAGATTTGTCTTCATAATCTAATGTGATGATTTATTTGGAGTTCTTTTTACAATAATGAGAAGAGACATACTATATACACGCAGACAACCGTCATATGTACATGATCGTATACCTGCACACATACGCTCAGGTATACATAGTCTCATACATTCACACACCTGTTCATACACATAATCACACCTGCAGATCATCACACTGCAGCCATATTAAAAATGTATAAGCAGCTGCTGCTATATTAATGTTTTACTTTGAGTCGACATGTTGTTTCCTGTGATGACACAGCATAGCTGCATTACGTCTCCCACCAGTAGGAGCGCTTTTTGGTCCTTTGTGGGGCAGTGCATTCTGGTAGTTGTAGTTTTTTTTTTTGTTTTTGTTTTACTTATCAAGTAAAAGCATTTCCTGTCATCTTCTGTTTCTGTCATGCATCTAATAACAGCATACAAAGGCAGAATGATACCTTAAATATAGTTCCATAGTTCAATTTTGCACCTTTAAAGGAGCAGTATGTAAGATTTGCGTAGATTTAGTGGCATCCATTGCTGAGGATTATAGATTGCAACTAGCTGAAAACTTCCTTCTGATGTGATTTTCTTCATTGTTCAGGAGGTTTTTACCAGGAGCTGGTAAGACCAGGTGATTTAAACAGGTAAAAATGCTAAACAAAGTGCTTTTCCTACACTGCTCGTCGTGGAGGGACTTCTTTTAGTCTGTTCTGGGCTACTGTAGAAACAAGACGTTGCAACATGGTGATCTCTGTGGATAAGGGCTGGCTCCCTATGCAGATATAAATGTCTCATTCTAAGTAACAAAAGCACAGTGGTTCTTATTTTCAGGTGATTACACACTAAAAAAACACATATTTCATTTCTGCTAACATGACCCTCTAAATCCTTCACACAGCTTTAATAGCTTTATTTTTGTGGGGAAAAAAGGGGACAGAGGGTAGATTGCAGCACCCTTACCTGTTGATAACTGTACCATTGTATGAATCTGACAAATTTGTGCATGCGCAACCAACATGCAGGAATAATTTGAAAATATTAGGGTGCCCATGTTCTTTATTTTCCTGCACTATTTCCCTCTAGGGGTTTTCCCAGAGTTCCCTGCAAACACGGAGTTGTGTGCTCACTATATCGTTGATCAGTAATCTGCTTAGCTCCGTGTTCAGGGAGGCTACCTGTGGTGAGTGTATATTTAGAAGGTGTGATCCTCTTAGAGGAGGACTTCAGCTGGGATTTGGAGATTGACGGCCTGTCAGCTGCAGTGCTGTTTCCGGGCTTGTGGGGGCGTCATGTGTGAACACTGGCTGGGCTGAGCGTCCTTCAGTCTCCATTCAGGAGACGTGTTATGTGTCTCACTGGCCGTTTGTGTCAGTATGACTCATTATCCTGGGAATCACTGCTTCATGAATGACATCAGGGTTTAAGGTTAATGGAGATTTATTCCACCCTAAGCAATTACCATTAAAGACCTTCTTTGCCCAAAAACAATTAAACAGCATTAAGACAGCTCGGTTTATGCATCATCTGCGTCAAACAGAAACCTGAAGTGAAGCACATATTGTTTTCCTGTCATAGTTTTCTCTCCCCGGCGCCCACGCTCTCCGGTCTGGGAGTCTGTCTGTCTGTCGCTGTGAGCTGCTTGTTGTGAGCTGCTGCAGATACCAGCATCTGGTTAACCATTCGGGCCCGCTTTATATTACACACACAAAATGCACTTTTCAAAATCAGGCTTCAAAAAACACATTATACATTTTTTATGATTTTCAACTTTCATTGAGTTTATTTTTAAACAACAGTCCTAATCATAAGTATCAAATATTCATTAATTTTGAGAATTTTAACCCTTTAAATGCCAGGTTTTTCTCATGATGCCATAAAATACTGAAAAAAAAAAGAATTATTTTCAATATACTACATGAAAAGTAAATTTTTTTTAATGATCATAGATATGTTAGTGATTAGCAGCAACATTGATTGTGACAGTGCACCTAGTGGAAATAGCATGTACTTTTTTCCTTATGCCAAATATAGTAAATATTAGGTCATCAGGTGGAAAGTAGCAAAAATGACAAATTCCAATACAAAAGCCCAGAATGACTTTGGGGTCAGAAATTGCAGTTTGAATGGGTTTCAAACTGCATCATCCACTTGAAAAATCTACTCATGGCCAGCTGAAATGCATCTGAGTTTGCCTTTATACTGCAAAATATCCACACAGTTTGTAAGATATTTTATCACACTGTTTGCTGGAGCCGACATCCTAGCAGATAAAACTCCACGGACATCACTGTGTTGTGACTTGATTGTTGTTATATCAGACAGACGTGCATGTTGCTTGTGATGATCTAAAACATCAGCTTTTGTGCTCCGTCAACTAACCTGGTCGGTCATTTAAAAGACCACTGAGATCACCTCTGACAGACTTAAAGTTAAAATTGTTTGAAGGGACCAGGGATGCTGCTTTTACTAAAGAAAAAATGTTTAAAATGTGCTAATTTTGCTGAAATGAATCCAATGATCACACACCATGTGCTCCAGTTGGTCCAAATTTGATCTTGCAGGGATAATTTTTGGTTTGAGCTGACAGAAACAGGTTTATTAACATGTTTCTTAACAAGATTACAAACTGCTTTACAGCAGAAACAGCAATAAAAAACAAAGACAAACAGAGTTAAAAGAAATTTATACATACAATACATACACACATTAAATATTTAAATTATTAAGCTATATATTCATATTATAGTTGTACGAGTTAAAGGCACCAGCTATCATCCAGTTCTATGTAAACAAAATGCCAAAACTGGAACAAATCGAAAGGTCCTGACAAACACTCTGAGTTTCAGTTAAACAGGCTCATATTTTAGATTCTTCTCAATTGAGAGATACACAAAATGTTTCCATCTAGCTTTTTTTGTTACATATTTCTATCAATCTCAAATGTATGTAATCAAAG
The DNA here is from genome assembly GCF_008729295.1 of Plectropomus leopardus. Lineage (NCBI taxonomy): Eukaryota > Metazoa > Chordata > Actinopteri > Perciformes > Serranidae > Plectropomus > Plectropomus leopardus. The sequence continues at coordinate 30,590,987 of NC_056467.1, forward strand.
ACATGGACTTTAATAGAGGAGAAAGTGACATGTTGCTCTACTTTAACTTTTTTAGGCTGAAACAAAATAATGTGATTAAATGAAATTTAATCACCTGTCACAGTTCAGTAAGTAAATAAATAGTAAATTGGACCGTGATGTGACGGGTAACTGGGCAGTCAGAGTTTGAAGGTGAGCCGAAATCCTACTTACTGTCAAGTTGCTGTAGGAGAGGACAGAGCCTAATATTTAGCATTTTATTCAGCTGTTATATTTTCAACTTGTGCTCTCTGCTGTTGCATAATCTTGTCTAATTGGAGGAACAAACATCAGATTGTTTTCATGCTTTTGTCTGCAATAATGGAGTCATGTATGATAGTAAAATGATGACCTCAGAGCAGTCTGTCTGCACAAACACCTCAGGGTCAGCCGTTCATTGGCTGTTATCTTCAGCGAAAGATAAGACTTCTAACACGTTCAAGCATCAACTAATTGCTCTCATGTTATAAGAACAGAGTTGGATTTGCGTCACATAGCAGTGTAATATTTATTATAACAGTTATTATAATAATTACTTGTCATATTTTGCAAAAAAGAAGATGTTTTAAACTCTTCTTTTGCTTCTTTGCGTGTCCTGTTGGTGAAATAGTAACTTATTAGCTTATTATCTTAGAATCTTATAATAGTTAAGCTTATTATCTTAATAGAGCTAGCTTGCTGTTGTTTTAGTTAAAATTATATATATCCCTCAGTTAAGATAAATAATTTCCTGATTTTCCACCTGCTTTTATAACCTGAAAAAAGTTTTTTCCAAAGAGTGCAAATCTCTTCTTCAGGGCCAAAAAACTGCTGGATTAAGAGCTGTGGATTGCCAAAATACACCTATGTTTGGTGGCTAAAAACCTGCAGGATAAAGAGCTGCACACTGATTAAAAAAAAAACACCAATGATTGGGGGCAACAAGGCTTCTGGAAAAAGAGCTGTGGGTTCTTAAAAAGTCCAACATTTGGCTGCTAAAAAATCACTGGAAAAAGAGCCATGAGTCACTAAAAACTGGGGGATTAACCCTTTGAAACCTGAGAAAATTGCTTTGATTTCTTTAAAAAAAAAAAACAGGGTGAAAAAGAGATGACCTAAAAATTTGCAAGAAACTAGTCAAAAGTAATAGAAAATTATCTAAAATTTGTAGGGGAAAAAATTAACTAAAAAATAACTAAAAAGTTACTCAAAAAGTGCTTTAAAATATAATAATTTGGTAACCACATTTTAAAAATATGATTTTGATAAATTATGAATATAGTTTTTCCTTTGTTTTTTTCTTTTTCTTTTTTTTTTGCTGTAAATTTTTTCTTAGCATTTTCATTATTTCCTAGACATTTTTCCCTAGCTTTTTAAAAAATATTTCTACTGTCTACTGTCTACTAATTTCTTGCAGTTTGTGAAACATTTATTACCTTGTTTTTGAAAAAAATAGCATCAATTTGTTCAGTGTTCAAAGGGTTAGATAGGTCTAACAGCGTAGCAGCACGAAAAAATGGTATCGCTCCAGGTTTCAAGGAAGCTGGAAAAAGTGCAGTGTCTCACTAAATCACAACTGGTTTTGTTCTTTGTTGGTCTCAAACTGTGGTCTGCACTGGTTCTGATGACAAAGTCAGCTCCTATAATAAGTCACTTAAGAAACATAGATATGACACGTATGAAACATATAAATGTAACGTATTTATGGTTTCAGAAACTTCATCATTTTCCTCTGGCAATTTGGCTGGTTTTGTGCAAATTGTGGCATGGTGATCAGTGCTGCTCAAAATCCCAAACACACTCAAAGAAAGTTCATCTGAATATGTTTTACGAAGTATTTCAGTGTGCTGCGATTGTGCTTAGGTGTGTTTGGTGTTAATGTAGTTTCACAGAACTACTCGTGTCATCAGGAGACTCAGAGGATAAATGATTGTTTGTTGTTTGAGAAGCAGAAATCTAAGTTTACTGACTATGAGAGACAGAAAAAAAGTCTGGTCAGTGTTCAGTGTGGCCTTGAGCTGCAGAGTTTCTGATGAATAGATCAGCAGTCTGAGGTTGAGATGAACAAACTGACATCACTATGTTGGTATGTATCTGCTCTACATGTGACAGGAGCCTTTGTGGTAGCCACATGCTTGTGGTGCCTCTGCGTGTGTGTGTGTGTGTGTGCGCGTGCGCGCATATGAGAGTATGAGTGTGTTCCTGTACGTCTATACTGCTGCGCTGAACCTCACACAATTCAGTGTTTGTGTCTGCTTGTGTGACTGCACGTGTGGGTGTTTGTGTCCTCATCTCATCTACAGTAATTACACACCTCACATCACGTCAGTCTTTCCCTGTCAGACCAACATTAATGTGGAATTCCACACCAAAGCAAACTGAATGTAATCGCCACAATCCCAGACTTAAAGTCATTACGTTAATCTGCACAGGTTCAGCGTTGGTGAACATACAAATTCTACAACCAACCGGTGGCAGACTGTTTGAAAAGTGTGTACCTCTGAGGGCACACTGTGAAGTCTGAAGTTTTAAGCTGATGTTTAAGTAAAAAACACAGAAGTTGAAATCCACTTCAAATCTCTTACACATAAAGACATAAAAAAGTGCAGTAGGAGAAAACTTGGAAACAGAAGTAAAAAATATATACATGACACATTTTGTTTGTAAAATTTGTTTTTCACTATACTATTAATTTTTGCAAGAATATTGGTCATATATTATTTTGTAACTTAATTTATTTATGTACGTACTTTTTTCGTTTCTGCTGTTATCTGTAAAACCAGAAGACGACACGTTTTGCATTGTGGTGTTTTGTAATCTCAGGTGGGATGGGCCAGAAATGGCATGACATGAAAATAAAAAATAATTAACTAACTAACTTACTAATTAAATAAATAACTATACACTGTAAAAAACAAACAAACAAACAGGCAACCCTTTTAAATTGGTCAATTTTGAGCTGTCGTTGAGTGTCTGTTGCCTAGTTTCTGCAGTGTGTCTTGCCCCATCTGCCATTGTCCGCTCTGGCTGGCCCTTGTTGGCACTTGTCAGCCATTGTCCCCTGTTTTTTGGCTGATTCAGCATGTTTTATTGGTGGTAGAGCCCGTCCCTGAATGAAATCTCTCTGATTGGCAGTACAGCTCAGCACACAATAAGCGAAATGTAAGTGAAAAATGTAAACAAACAACTAAAGTCAAGATCGTGTGAGATCAAAACAAACTTGTTATATGAGATTAGATGATTTTTCTTAGCTTTAAAGCTCTTTAGCAGAAACAGATTGTTATTGTTTGCTAATGTACGGTAAACATCATCTGTTTTTTCAGCATCAGGTTGTGTTGTTACTGTGCTAACTGGTTAACTAGCAGTGGAGATGTCTGTTTCAGATGAGTTCTTAGACTGCAGGGTCATAATGCTTTCAGAGGATCAGTGAACACACACTGTAGGCTAAAGTAACACCAGCGTCAAGTTGGACATTACAGTTTGGTAACATGAAATATCCTTAGTGTGGACAGAACATAGTTATCTAGGTTCGTGTGGACTCAGTATGTTTACATGCACAGTTAAGTGGTACGGTCATAGCTTGATTAAACCATTAAATTGGATTACTGTGCTTATCCCAGTATACAAGCACCAGGAGAGAATCCATTTATTGACAAAGTATGTCTTACTCCACCACTGCAGGTGACAATATGCCTCCTTTAAGCTAGTTGATATTGGACCTTCTTCCTGTTGACCTATTATGTCACGTACAGAACAAGTTAGCAAGCTGCAAACAGTTTGCATTGAACGGTGACAATATGGGTACATTTTTAGTGCTGTACATGTGGTACGCACTCCACGCTTTACTTTTTACCTTCATCTTGTTTTGTTTTCTTCCTTTCTTCTTTTGTTTTTCCCAGCTTTCTTCCATGAATTCATGCTGTTCAACTTTCAGGTCAAAGCCCAGATTGTGGACTATAAAGCATGCACAGAACACCTTGGCCAGATCAGGTTCAGTTGAGAGTAACTTGATTTTCAACCACATTGTCAAGGTGTGTTCGACTTTGAGAATTTGAATTAGTACAATTTCAGTTAGACTAACATGTTTACAATATAATTTAAAAGTCCAGTTTCAGTCGGACTAACACAATAATTCAACTTTTTCTAACTTCATATAAATGTACTGAGTGAGAATTAAAAGACGCTTAAACACGTGGTCATTTCTTTAAGTTCATGTTGGTGTGTGTGTGTGTGTCTGTCTGTCTGTCTGTGTTTGTGTGTGTTTTTAATGTTAGGATAACAGTGTTTATTCCATCACTGTGTCATACTTTAAGTCTGGGACTGCCAAGTCTGCAGTTCCCATGTGCACACTCACACACACACGTGCACGCTCACACACACATGCACACTCACACACACATGCACATGCATGCACCGCGCGCGCACACACACACACACACACACACACACACACACGCGCGCACACACACCTGCTTCCTGTCCCTGCTGAGAGAATTCCAGCCATCATGGCTCTCGTCCTGGGAAGACTCCTCCTTCCTTTCCTTCCTCCTCCTCCTCCTCCTCCACCTCCTCTTCCTCTCCTTTCTCTTAGTTTGCGAGGTTACTGTCGTTCAGGTCCATGTGTTCCACTTGTGGTTTAGTGGTCACTGTCCTCGCTCTCCTCAAAAAAAATTCTTTCCATATCTTTTCCCCTGTTTTCCTCTTTGTGCTCCATATTGGTCAGAGGGGGACGAGCCCATTTCTCCTCCTTGATGGATCACTTTGCTAACCAAGTAAACAATGCTGTGATTTCCTGTCGGAGACGAAAGGAACATGATATTCTCAGTCAGGACACAGTCAGTCTGTCTGTCTGCTGTTCTTTTCACTTTCCTTTGTGTAATGATAATTATCCATCAATTGAAAATTTAAATCCTGTAGTGTATTTTCAGAAACATCTGCACATTCTCTATTTTTGCTGATGCTGTTGCACCACTTGGTTTTGATGGGTCAGTAATAATTAATCTTGCATGGCTTATTTTTATTCTGATGTTATTTTTTGGTTGAATTAAGTCAGTTTATTAAACATATGGTGAGTGTAATTTGAGAGGTTTTATTAGATTGTGGTGTGGGTGTTCATGCTGTTTTGTAAATGTTTATTTACAGAGCAGCAGTCAGCAGGGTGTGCTCTGAGAAGCTCTAAGAAGACGAGGGGAAGGATACTTTTGAGGAATAAAGCAACATAAATATGAATAAAGCAGAAATACAAATGAGGATTATAATTCTGAAAAAAACCATTATGCTTCTTGAGTAATTTTATTTTTAGTACTTAAAGTATGTTTTCTAATTGTATTCAAATATACTTGTGCTTAAAACAAGAGTAGACAGTTTATTTTCGAAGCATTTGTTGTTATTTTTAATGAAATTCTTTATACATCAGGATAGCTATCAATAAATTAATTGCTCCGAAAAAAGAAAAAAAAATCTGGTATCTATGGCTGTTGCAGTTCTGTAAAAAGCCTGTCTGATCATTTCATTCAAGCCAAATAAAATTATTGAGCAGAGAGAGGGCATTTCTATTTGCAGCTCTACAAATGCACATGCGCATGTACACCCCTTCCATGAAAGCTTGATTCAATGACGTAGAACCATGCAGAAAAAAAGTTGTTATTCCAGCATTGGCAACAACTAACTTTACTGCAAAGTAGCCCAGAAAGGAAGGAGGACTTATCTGAAAGAGAGGCAAAAGGCCCTGACACACCAAGCCAGCAGTCAGCTGTTGGCCAGTGTTGGGCTGTTAGTGAGCGTCTGTCTGCCTAGTTGCTGCAGTGTCCTGTGTGTTGTCCTGTGTGGTTTTCCTGTGAAGGAAAGTGAGCAAACGGTCCAGGGGGAATGAGACTGAAAAGCCTGTTATATAATGTAAGATTGTTTTCCTTTAGCCATTGAACGCTTTAGCAGACACCTTTTATGATGGTTTGTGTTGTTGGTCAGTGGGGCACAGTAAATATGCTTTGTTCTTTTAACATTATGTGGTTAATGTGCTAACTGGCTAACTAGCATTAAGACATTCCTCCAGTTTCCCCTTTTGAATGATGATTACAGATGGCCGCCGTCTTCTGGTATAGAGAGTAAATCCCTCTAGTGCAGGCACTGGTGTGTTTGGTGTGTCTGTGTGCAAATTTTAGGCCGAGACACAGTAGGAGGTTTCGTCGCAACTAGTTTAGTGTGTCTGGGCCTTAGAAGAGAGTGTGACAATAATCAAAACAAAACGTGTCAATATTGAGGAAGAGATTTAAAGATTGATAGAAAATGTTGCTCATAGTTCAGCCTTCTGCAAACCAAAGCCAAAGGCTAAGGGCTGTCTTCAATCAAATGTTTATGTAGCTAACATTGACTCCTCAAATCACAGTGTCCTGCACATCACGCCCATAGACTGTATATAAAGATGGACAACGCTTCCCGACTTACCCCGCTATGCTTAAGTGAAGCTAAAATATCCCGGCTATAGCCGCTGCCATCTTGCCCTGGTGACCAATCACGAGCAGTGCCATTAAACACAAGCGCACGGATTGGCTGTCACTGTTGTCCTCCTTTTTGCAGAATTGAATTACTCATTAAAATAGAAGTTATTAGAAAAGCAATCACTTGAACAAACATCAGGGTGATGAGAGCTACCTTCAGTAATAGAGACCATCTTGGGAAAAGTTTATTTGGCGTGTACTGAGCTTTTAGTTTGGCCCATGTCCATTCACTAACATGGAGGGGCGGGCTTTATGACCTATACTGCAGACAGATACCAGGGGGTGATTGAGATTGAAAAGTTACACTTTGGGGGGAACTGTCATGTTGTCCATCTTTTTATACAGTCTATGCTCACTCTCTGTCGCAGCAGACCACCTCACTGGGCGAGCAGCAGCTCTGAAGAGAGACCCCCATTCAGCGGCTGCAGCAACACAAATCCAGCCAATGCAAACCCCAGCTCCAGGGGCTGCACAGCCCCAACTCGCCACCATATCAGCAAATTTTCTGTTGCTGCAGTTACAAAAGTACAACCCGGCGGTGCCGCTGGCCACCAGCCTGCTGTGACACCAGACACTGGGGGGTTGTGCTGGCCATATTCAAGCTGCTGTAGTTATTTCTTTCTAGCTTCTGACCGCTCTCTTCCTGGTGAAGCAGTCCACAGTGGTGGGGAGTGAGGCGGAGAAATGGTGGGGAGGCTAGCAGCGCAGTCTTTTCTCATTTTTGGTCTGAGGAGGGGCTGAGTGAATTAACTACAATGAAAATTGTAGTCTACAATGAAAAAAGATGAAATAGGGGCGCCTGGTGGTCCAGTGGATAGAGCAGGTGCCCCATGTATAGAGGCTGCATCCTCGCCACGGTCTCGAGTCCGGCCCTTAGCTGCACGTTGCCCCCTCTCTCTTTCCCCCTTTCACATTTGTGCTGTCCTATCAATGAAAGGCAAAAACACCCAAAAAAATCTAAAAAAAAAAAGAAAAAAAGAAAGAAGTCAATGTTTTGGAAACACTGGGTTACTGTATGATGCGCGTGCATATGCTCGTGGTTGTCTGGTTGGAGATGCTTACGACATGGAGGGGAGAGCTGCAGCACGAAGGGGTATTTTCAGACTCTGACTGTGTTTTTGCCTTTTCCAGATTTCTGCCTACCCCTGCTTTAAGAAAAATTTCAAAAGCAGGACTTTTACTAGTAAAAGAGTATTTCTACATTGTGGTATTAGTACTTTGGCTCACCCGCCTCAAATTGTGATTCAGTTTATCCACTAAAGAACTCAGCTCCCCTGAGTTTAACTCAACTATTTCAAATGACGTCGATACACAACTTGTGTTGGTTTGTCAGTGCGTCTTTCCTCGTCTCCTCCGTTCCCAGAAACTCCCAACATCAACATCTTAACTTCCTGTTGTGGAGCGGACTAAACCAGACCACAGGTCAAATTTAAAACTGGCATGTTCCCAAACACACGCTCCCACAAACAGAAACACACACACACACATACACAAACAGGCACCACAAGCATGTGGCTACCACAAAGTGAACACTGGTACAGGATGTTGTACTCACCTCTCGTGGGTGTTGTTTAAGAATGGAGATGCACGCTTCTTATTTTCAATGTCACACATACACACATACACACATGCACACACACACACACACACACACACACACACACACTCACACACACTCACACACACTCATAAATGGCGTCTACTTCTCAGTCGTGATGTTTTACTGAGAAAAAATATTGGTGAGAGTTTTAAGTCTTTCATCTGCCAAGTTTCCCATTGTTACCTGAAAACGTGTTACTTTTGCAAACACACAGCCACACACACACTAACACACACACACACACACACACACACACACACACACACACACACACCTTGTCCCTTTTGGAAACTGCCCAGCGTCAGCAAGGCATGAGTTAGATGTTTGTTTATCTTGCAGTTTGGCCATTAAGGTTCCTAAGTTTATTTTATCTGTCAATCTCACACACATAAACACATACTGTATGTTTTTTCTAATAACTGCAGCCCCCTCCCCCTGGCATTAACATGAAACTACGCGACCTTGAACCAAGTCTTCAAGGAAAAGATTTTTGGGAAATGTACCAGTGGAAAGTGGTAGAGAAGCCTACATTTACTCTGTCAGGCTCATTGTTTCACCTGTTTGCAGTCTTTATGTTATGCAAAATTAGCTGATTGCTGGTGGACATGAAAGTGGTATTAATCTTCTCAACTAACTGTTTGCAAGAAAAAGCTGATATTTCCCAGAAATTTTGCACTGAATTCCAGGGCTGTCAGCTTTAACACATTAATCATGATGCAATTAGAGTTTGCACATAAAGCATAGTTTTTTTTTTAATCGCAGGTGATTCCTCTCTTTGGATAAATTTTGACAATGAAAAACAGCATCGCCATATTAGGGGTCCCTAATATGGGCTCTGTGTAACCCATGAGTCTAACGTTTACAGACATTCCCACTTTATGATTGTCCCATGCAATTTTGGGCAGAAAACATACATTATTTTCCATGCAGTATAAATGTGTTATTTTCTCCTATTGAATATTTCTGCATATTGGGGTCCCGAAACGGTCTTGAAATTGCTCCCATCTACAAGGTGAGCAACTGGATTGACTCCAGCAGCCAACTGCATTGCCATAGCCAGCAAAGCACTATTTTGGGGTGTGTGCAAATCGCCATAGACCTGTGACTGAAACTAAATCAAAGAAATTAACTACAGCGCTGCCTAATAGGTGAAAACAAACTTAATCAACAAATGTTGTCATTTAATTCCCAATCAAGACAATCTGGTAAGACTTGCTTTATCATGTTGATATGGACTTCAAAACTGTTTTGAAATGGAAAATGATAGAATTGAAAACATGCACTAAAAAAAATGATTAATCGTAATTAACTATTGAAATTAAGTGATTAGTTGCAATTAAAAAAAACAACCAAAAAAAAAAAGTTTGAAAGTGTGTAAAAAATGACAGTTAGAAAGTTACGACCCAACCCAAAACCCAGTACCCGTCACAACTGCCCTTCTGTATTCCTTTAATCCTCAAATAGTCATTTCCACACTTCCAAAACTGTCCTCCCTCTGAAGATTTTAAAACAGATATACACACACTGTGTCCCTGCATGATTCAGGCTCAGCAATAAGTAGAGAGGTGATCATCCGGCCACGTCCCTTCCTCTCTTTCTCTGCCTTTGTCTATTTCAGTGTGTTTGTTCCAGGCGGGCAGGGGCTCTGATCCCCCGGACGACCCCTGAGCCTTGACAGAGAGGAGGAGGGAGAGAGAGCAAGAGAGAGAGATAGAAAGAGGAAGGGAGGCCAGAGGAGAGAAAGAAAGGATTGTGGAAAAGGAAGGAGGCTAAAGAGACAGGAGGATCAGGATCCGGATGAGGAGGACGAGAAGGGAGGAAGAATTTTGCAAAATGACCAGAGGCCAGCACAATACATGTTTCTAGGATTTTAGGGTTTTCTAGGATTTGGGACATTTATAGAATTTTAGGACATTTCCAAGATTTTAGGATATTTCTAGGACTTTAGGACATTTCAAGGATTTTAGGACATTTCCAAGATTTTAGGATAGTTCTAGGACTTTAGGACATTTCAAGGATTTTAGGACATTTCAAGGATTTTAGGACATTAGGGGCTTAGCTAGGTCCTCTGTCATTGATGCAGGGGATCCTCCACTGGCACTTTCTTTTTAAATAAACAAGCTCTATTTTGATGCTGTTTTGTGCACTCTGGCACCTTCTGTACACTTGAGGTAAAAAAAACAATTCCCAGTGTGAATCACTTTTTTATTGTTAATTAAAAAATGGTTGGAGGGCCCCCTGGCATCCTACGGGGGCCGGTTTGGCCTGTAAGTTGAGCACCGCTGGCCTAAAGGTTTCTGTTCATGCTTTCAATTCTGTTGCTTCTCTGCAGCTTGTGAAATAATTCTGTGCTCTTTGTGCACATGTGTGTATTTCTCAGTTTAGTATTTTGAGGCTAGAATGACACATTTACGGTGTCCTGTGTTATTCTGCCCTCGGTCCTTTTACATCATTCATTGTTTTGCTTTCCACCGCTCGCTCAACCTCCGGAAAAGCACCACTGAAAGACCTACACTGCATTCACAGTCTCAGCCCAGCAGCATATAAGCCCATAACTTTGCCCCCGGGGCCATAATTGAAAGCTGTGGAAGCTGAGATGGTCAGCTAATTTTAAAAATGTCGCCACAAAATAGAAAAAAAACCAAACTATTCTTTTGTTGAAGTCAAGTGACACAAATGCAGACTATATTTAGGGTGATGACATTACTTTTGCTTTATTTATAATCCTTAACAATCTACAAGCTAGATTTACAATGTGCCTCAATAACATTTCCAAAACATATTGTTTGTGTTGCAAACATAGAGGAGAACTGGTTCAAGAGGTCATCTCTCAGGTTCCTAACTTCTTTTAGTTCTTTTCCCACAGTTGACCATCAGTACATTTTTTCTCATTTAAAGTAAATTGGACATGTGTAAATAACTTGCATTATTTAAATCTTTGGGTTGCCCTTTGCGGCCTGAGCATGATGTAAGTTGAAAATAGCTGTTCAGGCAACTGACACTTATCAGCATTATAGTACATACTTTGTAGTTTGTGATGTCTCTGACTATGTGTTAAATAATGCAAAAAAAAGAAGTCTGAAGAATTTGCAAATCAGGCACAGCTATAGGCTGTGCAGCGATTTTAGCAAAATAGCCAAAATAGAAACTACAGGTCATGTTTTAAGAGCCAGTATCACTTTTTATCAATCACATCCATTAAGAAAAAGGAAAAAAATAAGTTGGCATTGCATGTGTCTGTAAACCATGAATACATTACAGTGGTATGTTTTATACATACATTATAAAGTGTCTAATGTGATAAAGTATATGAGATGACTTTCACGGTGAAACTGTGACAAGTAAGCGACATACCTGCAAAGCTGCAGACCTCTGAGAGCAAGTCATTGCTGTGTTTCCAGCAACTTTCTAGGCACCCAACATTGGTATTTTATAGCAAGCCATTGCTGTTTTACAGCTGTTAGGCATGAAAAGCAGATGTTTTTGGCTCTGAGACATCGCTGTTTTTTCTGCTGAGATTTTGCCTCACAAACCAGGTAATTAGAGCCAAAACATGAACTTTTGTGAACCACAACCAAATGGTTTTTGTGTCTAAACTTAACCAATTGTTGAAATGTAAAGGAAATGAAAAATGAAACGTAATAGCATGCAAGTGTAATGTTTTTCTTTTTACTTTTAGTATGTACCACAGCTGCCCTTACAAAATACGCACTATTGTGTGGAGTCTGCACACAATTGGAATAAACCAATTCATCATAACACTGCACCCTGAACTTTGACCCTCTTGCTCATGTGTCCCTTGTAGTCTGAAGCACGGAATTTGAAGTAAGAAGAAAAAGTTCACTAAAAGAATTCCTATTCTTGTTATTACTATCCATTCTTCTGGTTATTCGTCACTGCAGCTTCTGAAAAGCCAACAATGAGCTGAGCTGTCATCTGTCAATGACTCAGTAGATATGATGAATGTTTCATTATGCAAAGGATTGTGGGTCAGAATTGCCAGAAATGCATGCTGGTTTGCATATTTGCAAAATATGTAGTAGAGGATTCTGCCATTTTCGCATTTGACGCACAGTATATTGTGACATACTGAATTGTTTCGAGGCAAACTGAATAGGGGTATGGGTATCAGAGCGCACAAACAGTGTTGCTGTGACGCAGAAAAACCAGCTGGAAACAACTTCCTCTCTGAGGTCATCTATCTGATGACAGGGCCTCTTTTCTCCTTTTTCACTTCACTCCAGGTCATTATTATTTTATTTATTTCTGTGCCCAAATGCAAGCTGTAAACACGAAAAAAAAGCTTGTTAAAACATTTTTTCTCCTCCTTTTGATGTTTTCCCCCAGTCCCTCATTCTGCTTTTTCTTGTCCTCTTTTCCTCTCTCTTTCTTCAGCTTGTCACCCCTGAGGCTCTGCAGTTTTCTTCAATCACAGCAAACTAAATGGAAACATATGAAGGCTCATTTACTCACAGATTCCCAGAATTCCAGGCTATGAGGTCACTCAGTTGTGTCGTTCATGACTTTCACTGCCCGGAAATGGAAATACAACCCCATGCTCACCAGAAACCACAGTGGGCTGGATGTTAGGGCGATGGGTCAGGAGTGTCGAAGCCATTTAGATTTCTTTTTTTATGGTGATTTTCAAGTCAGATTTTTATAAACAACAATTTTAGGGTTTATCTTGAAGTACTTTAAGACACTAATCCAGATAAAGATGTAATGACACAAGGGATAACAATAAGGAAGTGGGTATTCATTAGAAACTCTAAAAAAGACATGTTTCTTCAAACTGCAACCCCCATGTTGCACCCCAGTAGATGGATAGATAGATAGATGTTCTAAGACGTTCTTAGAAAACCATTCTGTATAAAGACAGAGTTGTCTTGCCTTTAAGATGGCATTGGAGGTAATAGCACCAAAACGGTGTCTGTGTAAAAGGGACAGCTGGCAGGGCGGGTGTGACATTCTGACGCGTGTTATGTGTGCAACCCTTAGGGGGAAATGTAAAAAGAAGCTAGCGGCAGCTAGCAATTAACACTAACAAGAAGGACAGCTGTTGAAAATGTCCTTGAATTGGGAAAACAATGCCCTGTCTGAAGAAAAGTTAAACTGGAGGAAATATTCTCAGTGCAGCCTACACTTAAACTGGTTATTTTTTAAATTAATTTAGGTGGCCAAAATACGTTTTTCTGCTGACTCCTGACCACAGCAGTACACCACTGAGCTTCAGTATCATTACTCCAGCCCGCTTCTCCAAACTGGGGGCGTGATGACTGACATCGACTGAATGTAATAGACTGACTATGTATAAGTACTTCATACAACCCCACTTAAAAAAAACCCCAACCTATCCCTTTAAAATTATTGTACAGCCTCAGTGAAGTGTTGGGAGAAGTAGATACGGAGTATTTACACAGGAGATGTTGTCATATTCTGACAAATATAGTCATACTTTCCGAAAAAAAGGGGGAAACTTGAACTAATTGATTTCCTAAAAAAAAAAAAACCAACCTAAAAATTAGTACTAACTATATATAAAGTAAATATATAGAAGTAAAACTAAAAATATAAAATTTCAACACAGAGATGACCTGAAAAACTGCTGAAAAATGTAATTATTATAATAATTTTGTGACATAATAGATATAGTTCTTTCCTAGCTTTTTTAAAATTTCTCTCAACATTCTTTCCCAGCTTTTTATAAAATATTTTTCTAAAACTACTAATTTCTTACAATTTGAGAAACATTTATAACCAAGTTATTCATTGCCTTCTCTTCGTGTTTTCCAAAGAAATCGCAACAGTTTGTTCAGGATTCAAAGGTTTAAATGCTTTTAAATGCATCTGAAAGCAGCACAAGAAAAGTGATGCTACTCCAGGTTTTAAAGGGTTAAGTTCAAGTTCTTAAGCAACAGCAGGTCAGTAAACTTTCTGGGAATAAGATTGGAAGCGATTCAGCAGTGGGAGTTTTCCTTAATCTTGGCTCTCTTCTTGTGAAATCTGTGAGCTGCGTGTCTCATGGGGACGAATTAATACCACCTGGCTGAGTGAGCCTGTTGCATAATAACTTACAATGAGAGAGGACAGATTGGCTCTGGCTGCCGTCCTGCCTGCCAGGGTCGGTTTGCAGGACCAACATGCTGCAGTGTTACAGAGAGCGGACAAGAGGAGCTGTTTCCTTCATCCTGTCATTCTGTTCTTACTACAGACGAACGAAATGAAGATACTGTCCTCCACTTTTTATTTTCTTCTTCTCTTTGTTCCTACACAACTTGCTTAGGGTTGAACTCTGTCACACAAACCTCCACCCCCCATGTTGTCCCTCAGAGCTGGACGAACACCAACCTCTCTGGGGGTCTCAGCATGGGGCGACACCTGGGGGCCTGGAGCCTCGCCATGAGGCCCGGAGAGAGAGTGATCCTCATGTGGCCCCACCCCACACTGCACTGATTACATCTTGATTTACTTAGCTGATGTCATATCTGTATGTGTGTGTTCGGGTCCCTGCTGTGTGATGTAACCACATCTATCAGAGAGAGTAATTTGCTGTTTATCTGGTTTACACATTCCAGCCGGCTTCAAACACTCACACAGTGAGAGTGATACTGTGAGTGAGAGAGATATCGAGTGTGTGTTCTCTTTTTGTTTGTCTGGTGTTAAGAAAGTCCAAACTGAAGAAATCCAAAACCCTGAAGAGGTCACAAGTCCAGCAACACTTGTTGTATAAAGAACAACTTTACTGAGAGACAAACATGCACATACAACACAGCTGGAGTGGGAGAACTATTCAGATCCTTACCTCAGTAAAAATACTGTGAAAATACTCCACTACAAGTTAAAGTCTTGCATTTAAAACCTTAAATGTTTTTAAAATGTTCTTGTGCTTTCACTAGGAAGAAGTTTTTCTTCATTTTCTTTCTTTCTTTTTTGCTTATTTTCAGCTAATTTCCTTAACTTTTTTACTAATTTCTCGCTTTTTTTGGTCCATTTCTTGTTAAGTTGCTCCTCCTTTTTCCATGTTTTTGAAAGAATTTCAACCAATTTGTTCAGGTATCAAAAGGTTAAAGGTTGAGTGTGTTGGATTTTGGGGAATATATGGGCAGAAATTGAATATAATATAATAAGTATGTTTTCTTTAGTGTTTAATCACCTTGAAGTAAGAATCGCTGTGTTTTCATTACCTTAGAAGGAGCAGGTTGTATAGGAAGCAAGTCCTTGTTCACAGAGTGCCATGTTTCTACGGTAGCTCAGAATGTCATCGTCATCATCATTTATTCACATGTCAAGGAAAATAATGAATACAGAATAAAATACAATGCAATAGAAGAAAACATGTGAAAGGGACGCCTCAGAATGAGGTGGAGGCCGCAAGGAGGCCACAAGCTGAAACACATCAGTCTGACAATGAAGTTCTCTTTTATACTTTATTTATTGCAGCAATTTGACTTCTTTTCCTACAGTTTAACTTGTAAGTTGTGCCAGAACCCCCCTACACTGAAACTCCACACCCCCAAAACTAAAATGTTGTTTGACACGTTGCAGTTTTATTGTGTGATGCTGCTTCAGTGGAAAAGACGCACGTCTTTCTTTGCAAACAGCACAGAGCACACACAAGTAGATGAGTGAAGAGGGACTGGGTTTAATTTGCCTTGCAGGCATCCCACAGGAGCTGTAAACAAGATGTGTCTGCAGTCTGACCTATGAACAGCAAACGTCTGCATTCTCCATTTGTTAAATCCTCATTACCTCGCAGTTATTAAGCTCAGAGTCAACCCTGTCAGGGCCACCAGAACGAGCCTCCAAACTTTATGCTCCAGCAGCTCTCCACTGAGCCAGCAGTAAAAATTTGAAGGCCCACGTAAATGTCTAATTATTCCTCGTGATGCAGAGACTTAATAGCTCTGTGGAGAAAATGAGCTAAATGTCGAGTTTGACCCAGATATACTGCTGCTGTAGCTGCAGACAGACACAAGCTTCATTTATTTAGCATTTTACAACAAGCAATTTTTGCCAAATGCTACTGTACAATGAGATGTAAGTTGTAGCCCATTTATGCTAAACACGCACAGAACATGTTTATACAAATATTTATAGAATAGAATAAATGAAATGAAATAAAATTCAATAATGTATAGTTAGAGGAACCCTTCGTAAGACTTTAGTGGGAAAAAAGGTAGTGCAAAAGTAAATAGTAATTATATTGTCTATTTAAAAGATAAATGAATTAGTTTTAATGTAATCATTGGCCATCATATGATATATTTGAAAGGAATACAGTACCCACAAAATGACTATTGCTATATGAATTAGTGATACGGTGTTAACTTGAATTCAGAATATTATATTATATTACCAAAAGTACAAGAAAATTACCTGAAAGGTATTTAAAAAAGTTTTTAAAAAAACCCACACAACAAGAAGACAGGGAAACAACCTGGAAAGTTGCTTAAAAATTATAATAATTTCGTAAGATAATTTTAAATATGGAATTTTGTCCACGTGTTATTTTCCCTATAGCTTTTTTTTTCTTCCCTAGCTTTTTAAAAAATAGTTTTTCTAAATCTATTGATTTCTTGCAACATTTTGAACACTTCTTACCAAGTTGCCCATTGCTCTATTCTTCATGTTTTTTAAAGAAATTGCACCAGTTTGCTCAGAGTTCAAAGTTTTAAATATTTGTGAAAGGCGTCTGAAAGCAGCACAAGAAAAGGGATGTCTCTTCAGGTTTCAACATAACTGAACTGCAAGTAAAACCTCTCTATGCTCTCTTCAAAGCCAGACTCTAATACTGAGGTATTTTAGTGAAAAAAGTTTGTTGATGATGCTCCATTCAGTTGCAGTTTTGATTTAGCCCCATAAACTCCTGCAGCTTTAAAAAGAAAAAAGAAAAAGAAAAGAAAAAAGAAAACTACTATAGATGCAGATTCCAAAGCAGACTTTTCTAACACAGCCAGACATTTATTCAACTGACTAGAAGTCAACTGATGCACTTGCTGTCAGCATGAACAATAACCAGCCTGCTGAGAGACCTGTGAGTGCTCCTGTTTTTTAAATCAGGTTTGTTTGGCTGTTGGACTGTAGTTTCTGTCTGCCTGCTGCTAATCGAATTAAAGAACAGAGTCTTCATCATCTCCACACCGTCTGTCACAGCGAGAGGTCAACAGTAAGACAGCTAACTGATTGGCTGGATGAGCTGGACAGGTGGTCAGAAAATCATGACTTATCAGTTTCATTTGCAGATCAGAGGAGAGAAAAACAGGCCACACAGAAGCAGCAATGGGCATAATGTAACCTTAACAGTGACATTAAACAAAATCGTAGTTTTGTCGGAATCATAAAAAAACATCATAACTCGGCACTGAATAAATCACAGGTTTCCCTAAGATAGAGGACTTTGTGGGTCTCAGTCCAGCAGCTTTTGATTTGGCTTCATCCTGACATTATGTCTCACCCTTTCATCTTTGACTTCATGATTTCACACACGTGTTGATCAAAGAGGAGCTCATCAACAGTCTCTCAGCACTTTGACTTGTTTTTATCAGTAACTTTTTATCTCTGTAAAACGTTTTTATCACAGCAGTTCTGATGGTTTAATTATCACAGATTTATTCAAACACCCGTTTACTTAATGGGTTATTTATCCTCTGCTCTGCTGTGTCACAGAAGTGATTGCTACCCAAAGTCATACCGGACGCTAGGAATTTCTCTTTCAAAATAAAACCATGCATGACTTGTTTATATACAGAAATTCAGACATGCTTTTTACCTAAGAAAAAGTAGCAATACTACGTTGTAGAAATACCTTGCTACACGTAAAAGGCCTGCATCCAAAATATTACTTAAGTAAAAGTAAAAATGCAGTTAAAATGCATGTAGCCTATTTACTAAGCATATGACTGGATAAATGAGACTTGGATTGTACTGCACAAGTTGTGCAAGTTTGTAAAGGGATGTTGTGATATAATTGTATTATTATTAAATGTGGTCGTCAGTCAATCAGTAAGTTAGTGTGTTGAATGTTTTTCGTGGAGGCATGCAAGAAAAACAAGTTTTATTCATAGATTTAAATGTTACCTAAAGGCAATTTAATACGTTTCTCCAAATGTAGGCCACAAGACTCACTTTTTCAGTAAAGGTTACACATTAAGTTTCATAATATTTCAAGTGCAACTCCCCCACCCACCTGTATCAAGATGTCCCACCCCCAAAGCAGAGAATGTCTTAGATGTGGATCTTAATTTGAAATTCCTCACCGGATGTAGTCAGTAGTCGCGCCGGCTGCTCTGACGTCGCTCCTTGTGTGTGTGAGAAGCGGCTCTTTACTTTCTCCGTCCAGAGCGCTCCAGAGACACTAATACTCTCCAGTAAGAGGTTTACCTGCCCCGAGCTCAGCTCTGTGTCGGTGGATTTTACAAAATAACTCCAGATTTTATTCACAAGAAAAACGGAGCGACGTCTCTGTCTGAAGGTAAAAAAAACAACAGTTTATTTATGGAATTTTTTGGGTGGTGGTACTTTTTTGCATGGGTTTAAACGTGGTCAGTGGTCGGTCGCTGCCTTTACTATGGGCTGCCTGTTGAATAGACCTTGTGTTTCTATTATGTGGATGACAAAAAAGGGGGAACACTAACTGGGGTAACATGTTATACATTCACATAATAGCCTTCACTGCGCGTGACACTCTCTTTGCGGTCAACGTGCGCAGTTTGTGTTATATAGCGGAGAGAATGATCTAAATATACATATTTTACTTGACTTCACTCCACATTTTAGAAATATGTTGTTATTATTATTGTTGATATTAATATTAATATTATATTAATACTAATATTATTCAAGTATAATCTGTTTTAGCCACCAGTAACGGTATAGTTTAGGCTCTCATGGGCAGTTTAGGTTATGATGAAATAATTCCCTAAGAAGTCGGTGTTACAGAAGCAGGCAGACCTGTTCCCGTGGGAAATAAGTGATGAGGTGAAATATTACACAATTTTAAAACGCGCCCAGTGACTCAGAGTACCTGTAGATCTCAAGAATAAAGTCGTCCGTGTTAGCAAACACAGGAGGTCACAGCAGCCAGAGTCCTGCTGCCATCTGACACACTGTAAGAGCTCCTCTTGGACATTTAGATTTGATTGTATTTTAGTGCCACACAGTTTGCAATGTTGTAGAATGAGAGGTCCAACATTTGATCCCAGCCAATCAGCAGCATTCGTGTCTATCAGCCTAATTGGAAATAAATCTGTGACTGGATTAGACTCGAAAGAAACAGATTTGTTCCACTTGTACCGATCAGTCACCCGAGAGAGAGCCTTCAGGAGGACAGAGATGAGCTCACAGGCTGCCGTTACATAACGAGGAAACGACAGGGAGGGAGTTTATTCTGGGACTCTTTTATGGAAGTGTTTGTACTCTTTGTTTTGTTTTTCATTTCAGGTTAATATATTCTACTGAAGAAAGGGAGAGAGAGGTGTTAGCAGAAAACATTTTTAACAACGCCCTGTGGGAGATGAGTCATCTTGACTAAACGTGTTGCCTCGCTCCGTTTTTATTATGTAGTTATTCGTAGTTTTACTGATAGTAAAAACGGTGTGGTGACACATGGTCTAATACAGTGTGGATTGACTAGATGAGAGATGAAATCAGCTTTACTTTTTGGGTAAAAACAAACGGATTAGCAGACAATCAAAAGGCGCTTTTTGTCAACAATCGCCTGCTGTGCGCAGTTACGCATGGCGCACGGCTGCGGAGCATAACAGCGAGAGAGCCGCGTGTTCGCTGAGGGTTTGTCCTAGAAGATGACAGGGCTCACTGGTGGTGTCTCACTGAATGTCCCCCCTGCTGCAGAGGACACAGGCAGCAAATAGGGCCTGAGAGCAGAAACAGATGTCAGATCAGCTACTCTGTGGCTGACTGCTTCATCAGCTGCGTCCCAGAAAAAAAAGGTGAAGGCAGGAGGAGAGAAACACCAACATGCTGTCTGAACTGTTTCACCGTTATGGCTGTCAGTGTTTAAGGAAGCACACTGTAAAAACACGAGACAAAAAGATAATAAGCAACTTCGCAAGCAATGTCTTGCAAATTGAAAAAAAAAGTAAAAGGTGCCATGGAAATTACCATGAAATTAGCTAAAAAAGAGAATCATTAAACAATTTTCAAATAACTAATGAAAAAACAACAACAACAAAATCAACAACTATATAATTATCAGAAATTATTCTTTTATTTTACCATTTTTTCAGATTATTTCCTGTTTTGTCTTTTCTTTTTCTTTTATGTTTGACTAATTTTGCGTGACTTTCTTGTAACTTTTTACTAATATCTTGTTAATTTTCTGTTTTTTTTTTAAGTTGCTAATTGCCTGCTTTCCATTTTTTTGAAAATTACATCGTTTACAGAAGTTGCTTAAACTTGGAAAGATTTGATTAAATATCATATGTTCAAGTTGCAACAACTTCACAAAATTTAATAAATATATAATTCAATTTTAAGTAAACTTTTTTTCTAAAAGTGAAATCAGCTTGTCAGATTTTATAGTGCAGTATGCTGGATTTTATGGAAAGTGAGGACATTTTGTTTGATCCTCATTTCTTCAAAGGACTCAGAGTTGTTTAAAGTGTCAGTTATCTTTGGATTAACCCTTTGAAACCTGATACAACATCACTTTTCTCCTGTCGCATTTAGATGCCTTCACAAATGCTTAAACCTTCATAATTTGAGCAAATAGGTTTGCTTTCTTTTGAAAACATAGAGGGACAAACGTAATGAACAACTTGGAAAGGACTGTTTTGCATACTGCAAGAAATAAGTAGCTTTGCAAAATTATTTAAAAAGATGGGAAAAATTTACAAAAACAAAACAACAACCTACATTTATAACTATCATAAATATATATTTTAAATAATTTAACAGAATTATTTTTTTAAAGCCCCCCTTTTCAGGTTATTTTCTTGTGTCTTTGTTGTTGTTTTCCTTTTCTTTTAATTTTACTGTTTATTTGTTTGGGGTTTTTTTTTTAGATTTTTTTTCTATTTTTTTGGCTCATTTCCTTATAAGTTGCTCATTGCCCTTTTCCATGCGTTTGTAAGAAATGAAGCCAGTTTGCCCAGGTTTCAAAGGGTTAATGTTCAGGGTGGCACTAAAGGGAGTATCGTGCAGATTACAAACGTGTGTGTGTGTGTGTGATTGAAAGACAGATTAGACCTGGCTGGGAACCTTAATGGCTGAACTGTAGGACAAACAAACTTTCCTGTCGTGCACTGACCCTGGAAAGCTTGTAGTGATGCTGTATTTACACATATGTTGGGTGCATGTTGATGTCTGATTGCATGTTATTAAAGGTCCAGTGTGTAGGATTTAGTAGGCTATATCAGCAGAAGTTGAATATAATATATTAAGTATGTTTTCTCTAGTACATGAAAAACCTGAAAATACAAATCGTTGTTTTCTTTACCTCAGAATAAGTTGTTCTACGTATCTACATAGTAAGCGGGTCCTCATCCACAAAGATCGCCATATTTCTACAGTAGCTCAGAATGGAAAAATCAGACACTAGCTATAGACAGTGACATTCGTCTTTTGTGTCGGCAACCATAGTGAGCGGCTCCTCTATGATGAGGTGAGCCGCATCAGAGAAAACACTTATTTTTAAAGTGAAACTGCTTTTTTTCACTGGATTTGATCACCTGGAATGTTTCTTTTGACAAGAAGGAGCTTTATACTTCTCTGAAATCACACAGCTTTTTTTTTTTTTTTTTTTTTTTTAACATCAGTAGCTGCGGGAAAAATTGCATTTCACAGTCTTTGGCTTCTTGATAAGAGATGTAACATCAGGTTCAGGGCCAAACTTTTGGTTAAAACTGCATGTTGTTTCAACACACACACAGAATTATGACTCTATTTTCCTTATTTGGATGAACTATTCCTTTAAAAGAACAAAAACGGTCTCTTGGACAGCTCAGCAGGACTCACTCCACCCTTCAGTTTTTAACTGGTTTTACTTTATTGTGTATTTGTGGTTGTGGTTTTGTCGTCTGGTTGTTTTTCATGGCCTTTAATGGAGCCTACAGTGGACGTCCTCCCTTCATTAGCGTTTGTTGACAGTTGTTTGATTCGTTTGTTCCACTTCTTCTGCAGTCGATTTTTCTTTGTGTTAAAATGAAGGCTGACAAGTTAATAATTCTCTGTAGCTTAAATTAGCCTGAACTGTTTATGTCTAATATATCTGTGTTCAGATGTTCTCGAGTTTTCTGTCTGATTTGTGGTCGATAGATGTCTTTGGATTGTTGGAGGGAAAGAGAGAGAGAGTCAGTGGAAGGGCACAGTGTGAAGAATAGTTACTTTGCAGATTAGGATTTCACTTTATAAAATACACTGCATTGTTATAGATTAACTTTCCATCGGTACATAAATCAATTAAAGTAAGGTTCCCCTCGGCCACCTGCCTTTATGATTAAGAAAAAGAAAAATAGTCTACAGCGCAGACTGTTTGAAAGAAGTGGACATAGCCACCATGACGTTATCCGTTGGTTTGTGGACTCCCATTTTTCGTCGTTTACGCTTCCTTCCGCTGTACAACAAAAATGAAGCCAAAATATCTTGGATAAGGCCACTGCAATCTTGCGCTGGTGACCTCATTGGTTATCTATGACGACAGCAGCACATGTAGATGTGGCAGTCAATAGCTCCTCAAGTTCTTGCTACTTTTTTGTTATATTTTTCTATTTTTTTCAACACCATGGCCCTTGTGGCTGCTGAAGGGGCCATACAGCTTTTCTATGATAGAGAAGCACTTATCAACATCGGGAAAAGTTGTGTAGGGTTTGGACTGCATGCAGCAGACCGTGGAATTTTTATAGTAGCTGGTGATTTTGATCAACTCATCCTTCAACTCATAAAGATGTAGCAGAATCAAGGACGAATTCTACTAATAAATCTTCCTTGTACCTTCTTCTACCCTCAAATGAAACGGGTTCAGAGTGGAGCCAGCGTCTGTGGAGTAGCAATCTCTGTGGTGTTGTGTTCCTGCACATACAGCTGTAGATCTCAAACTAAGCAGGTCCTAACCTAATGTCGAGCTACAGGCATTGAAATACTGCTAAAAACAAAAGTTTTTATGTAACCTAGAGAAAATTTGACTTTTCTGCCACAACTGGCTCAGTTCTAAACTTCAAATATCGCCTGAATGCCTTCTGAACTTATGTGTAATTATTACCAGTATTGTTGCTCATCTAGAAATTTAACAAAACAAAAAAAAAGTTCCTTGTCCACTAAAAAGTCAGTTTGGCTAAAAACATAAGAAGTCATGACATATAAACAAAAACTGTATAGTCATTACTTCAGTATTTGTAGTTACTGTGCACTGAGTTTTTGGTGAGTGAAAACCCCATCGTCTGTTAAAACAGTCATTACAACATTTAATCTTCTTTCCCTGATTGTTTTTTTTAAATAATTCTTCCACTTTCTGGATAGTACGAATATCTGCTTTTATGTAATCATTGCTGCTATGAAAAACAGGATTATTTCAGTCATGAGTTTTCTGGTCTTTTTATGTAACAGTGTTGCTTTTATTCCATGCAAATTAGACTAATACTCAATTAGTCCCACTTCCGATATAAACTTTGCAGCATGAAAAACTGAACTGAAGTTACATTATTTCAGCTTGTGTCCTGGAGTCACATTTTAGGAACATACACAGAAAACCTGATAGCTGGTGGTGAGAGTAGGTCCTCTTGGGGCGTCATTCAGGGGCTACACGTGATATTCTGTTGAGCTGTACATGCTGCAAGGAGAAAAGACTCCACCTAAAGTAAAACATAGCTCTGGGTCGCTGACAGTTTGTGTTGTGTTTGGTTTCTAAAGAGCTCCCTGTGAAGGAGCTGCAAAAAAACAGTGATATCAACTAAAAGTTTGTCCCAGAACACAACAACAGGAGTTTTATAGTTTTATACTTTAAGGATCCATCCAGCAGTAAACACATTCCTCGGTAAACACTCAGAGAGCCTGTGAACCCAAAGTCATGCGGTCACAAGATAAACAGCATTACACACTGATTTTTAAAGCTCTGCTTCTTTTATTTTTAAACTGTAGTGAGCAAACATGGAGGATACGTTGATTTGCAAAACATTCCGACGTAATTCGAGTTACAAGATCTGAAAGTTTTATAAGAATTAAAAAAAAACAAAACTATGTTGATAATTAAAGCTTCAGTGTGTAAGATTTAGGGGGATTTAGTGGCATCTAGTGGATGTGAATAAAAAACCTTGCAGATTGTAACCAACTGAAACTTCTCTGGTGTGCCAACTCCCGGTTAGGATTCCTTCAGTGTTCATGGTTCAGGAGTTTTTTGGTTTTTTTTAACCAGGAGCTGATTTATCTGCAGAGCTCTCTTCCTCTCCCAGACAAATGGACCAGGTGATTTAAACGGGTAAAAACACTGAATAAAAGCGGTTTAATGTTAAAAGTCTGTGTTTTTCCAAAGTTGTTTGGCTCATTGAGGAGGGGCTTCTTACTACAGCATATGTCATACAAGGAGCAGGGAAGTCCTTATAGGGCAGGCGGGAGGGTCTGTGGATTGATACAACAAACCCTGGACTTTCATCCGGAAGCCTGCTTTCCGCTTCCCATATGAACATTAAGCCAAACCATGATGTTTTTCTTTAAACCTAACCACATTTTATTGCATGGGGAAATAAACCTAAATATGAGGTGTTTTAAGTTTATTTTGTACATTTATTTTGAAAAAGAATATATGCATCTAATGAGCAGAAACTGTACATTTTCTGTGAAAATGTATTGACTGAAACATCTCCTGTGTACTGAGTGTGTTAAATACATATTCTTATTTTCAGGTAATTATGCACTATAGAAAACATACTTATTATATTATATTTCATTCTGCCAATATATCCCCCTAAATCCCAAATACTGGACCTTTAATAACTATGTTTTCTATTCCAAGTCACTTTGTAGAAACTTTATACTCATTCAGAAAGTTTATAAAAGTATATAAAATATTTTTTTTACGTTAAGAAGCTTCCTTAAGCCACAAAAAGACACTAATTGTACTTGATTTTTTTTGTCATCATTTCAAGTGGACTATCTTTTTGTGACGGCGAGCATTACATTCTTCAAAATTTGTGACAAAACCTCTTAACATAAAACAAAGCTCTTCTTTATGTTAAACGAGTCAACTGCCAAAGGAATATTTGGGATGGTGACGGGATCAAAAGATCACAGAGCCCCTCAGGCGAGACCGGACTGTCGTCCCATAATTCACAGTGTTTGTCTCTGGAAAAGAGACAGGCAAGTTGCTGCAGAAGCCAAAAGCTTTTCAAAATCAACAGTTTCCATGCTGTAATTTGTGTTTCCACTAACTAAGCTGAGGGGTCCTCGGGGAATGCGTGACCAATTTTCTGCACTGATTCATGGAGTGACTCGCTGTAAGAGCAGCCTCAAGACCTTAAGTCACACATTTTTTCACACAATTACGGGGCAGGCAGACCCCTCTTAGCAAACACTTGGGATTCTCTGAGTGTTTTCCATCATATGTCCTCACTGAAAAGACGCTTGTAAATCTCCTCCCGCCTTCATTCCTCTCTCCCCCCGGCTGCTGCCTCCTCCCTTCACCCCATCTATCTCCCCTTCCTCCCTCTCTCTTCATCTTTCTGACCCTGTTTTCTCTCTCATTTCTCCTCACAGATCTCCAGCATTTTGATGTCACATTCCTGAAGTTTCTGAAGGCCGACCCGACGGCAGACAGCGATCCGGCCGAAGATCATATCCTTCATCCCTTCATCCCCTCAGTCTGAGGACGGATAAAGAGAGTTGGTGTTTTGAAGAGGACCTGGTGTTTGCTTGGATATGGCTTTTCTGTGTATGAGAGACAGACGCAGAGAGCAGATCTGAGGTCAAGGCCTTCCTCCTCCTCCCCCCGTCACATGATAGCTTGAGGCACAACCCCGGGGTTGCTATCGCTACACTGACCGACCTAAATACTTGTAAACTCAGTCGGAGGAGCAACACAGCCTGGATCTCTCAGTTGGGAGTGGAAACAGCCAGAAATATTTTTGTTTTATGAGCTGTTCGTTTACATTCAGCTTCACTTCTCCTGCTGGTGTTAAACACCGTCTCCGATAGAAAGTTTTCTCTGAATCATCTCACGTCGACCTGCCAGAACCAAAATGCCAGCAAAGACACCCATGTACTTAAAAACGACAACTCCAAAGAAGGAAAGAGGCTGCGGCTTCGTGACATCCTCTCCGGTGACATGATCAGCCCACCGTTAGGCGACGTACGCCACAGCGCCCACGTTGGGCCTGAGGGAGAGGGCGACATGTTCGGAGACGTTGGTTTCCTGCAGGGTAAGATGGACATGCTGCCAGCTCTGAGTCGGACGCAGGACGGGCGATCTCACAGCGTGGAGAGACGGCTGGAGGACACCTACACCTCGAGACAGGACGCACACAACTATGCTTACAACGGTTACCACTACCAGCACACCGCCGACGGCCTGCTGAAAACCACCATCTCCATGCCGGTGTTCATCGCCCACGAACAGGCGCCACCCAAACCCCCGCGCCTCCACCTGGACGACCCCTCCCCCCAGTCTGCCCTCCCAGCAAAACCACTTCCACCCCCACCGGCAGCCTGCAGACTCAAGCCAGAAGCAGGCCAACAATCACGCAGACGGGCACAGCCAGCTGTTTGAGAACGGCATGGTGGGCCGTTTGGCGTCAGAGCCGTGCCGTGACATCTCCCTCCCCCCCGCCATCCGCAGGCTTGTCCCCTCGTCTGGCTCCTTCTCAGAGGTCTCCTCTGAGGACTCCATGTCAGAAACCTGCGGGCCCCTGGATGTTCGCCGGGGCCTCAGTCTGGACTCTGACGCTGGTCTGAGCAACGAGGATCTGAGGAGTGAGCGCAGCGAGTCGCCCTGCACCGCCTTCCACCCGACCAGCCTCATGGTCTCATCCGGCGTGTCGCGGTCAGACTCTATGGTGGGATTAGACCTGGATCTGGGTCCTTCTATCATGGAAGACGTCCTGAGTATCATGGACCGCTACAAAACGGAGGACAACCGTTGTGAGCTGTGAAGACGCATTCATGTGGATATTTTTTTATACATGATTTAATAAATCTATAAGACTTAATAAAGTAAATAAACTAAAGGAGCACAGGATGGAGGGCAAAGACCTGACAGCTGAGTTTAAAGGTCGTTGACAGATTTAAAGGGATGTATGGTGGGGGTTGTATGAGGTACCTATCCAGTCAGTCAGAGTATTACATACAGTAGATGGTGGTATGTACACCCCCAGTTTGGAGAAAGCAGGTGGGAGTCCGACATGGAAGAAATGTACTGCTGTGGACGGCGTCAGCAACCAAACGTATTTTAGCCACCTAAAAAAAAGTTCCACCATCAGTTTAACCCTTTGAAATCTGAGCTAGATTTCTTTCAAAAATACAGAAAGAGGCTCCAAGTCTTGAGTTACAAGAACATTACCAGTAATGTACCAAAAAAAAAAAAATATTAGTATATAGATACAATTGTTACAATAATAATAATAATAATAATAATAATAATAATAATAATAATAATAATAATATTATTATTATTATTTATTATTATTTATAAATATATTTTTCTAGACATTTTCCGTACTTTTTCATTACTATTAACTTCTAATAATCTCTCTTTCTCTCTCCTTAAAAGCTTTTTTATTCTTGTCACCTCTTCCTTATTTGCGGGACATTGCCTTTTTAGCCATGTTTTTTTTTTTTAAGAAATCAAACTTAAGTTGCTTAAGTTTCAGAGGCTGATATGTATGTAAAAGGCATGAACACAGCACACAAGAAAACTGATGTCAGTCCAGGTTTCAAAGGGTTAAATGTACACCATGGTGAGAGTTTTTTCGGTGCTTTACCTTTCGTTCAGACAGTCCATTTCAACTGGGAGGCCATGAACACCTTCAGTTTCCCATTTATGCTCTCGTCAAAGCCACCAGACTCCACTGAGAAAAACGAAATTTTAGCTTGCTGAACACAGGAGCTGCTGGTCTACTGCTGCTTCAATTACTTAGTTAGTTTGTGTTATTGTGTGACGTTGGTGAAAATGAACTAACCATTTTAAACACCAAAGTCACACAACAATGCAAACAAACCAGCTGATTGAGGCAGTAGACCAGCAGCTCCTGTGTTCAGCTTTGTTAAATCACTGTTTTTCACAATGGAGTCTGGCTTTGAAGAAAGCAATATAATAGATTTATTTTCTAGTTAGAAATCGCAGTCTGACATTAAGGTAAAGTAAAAATACTCCCAATACAGTGTATTCTTAAACTGATGATATTGCTTTTTTAGACAGTTAAAATAGTTTTGTTGCTGCCCCCTCCACAGCAGTAGATTGCTTCACTTCCATGTCAGACTCCCAGCCTCTTTTCTCCAAATTGGGGGTGTGCTTACCGTCCTCTACACTCTGTGATAAACACCTCATACAACCTCATTTCAAAAAGTCTGAACTATCCCTTTAAGGTGATAAGCAGCTGGGCATGTTGGGACGTTGCTGGAGGACATGACGACAGCGAAGGCAACAGGCTGGTCCTGAGGAGCCTTTAATCAAAGCTAAACCTCACAAACACGTCACTATGTTATCACGAACACATTCCCCTTTTCTTTGGACTAAATATCAGCTTTGTCTCTTAATCTGATTTATGCTGAGAATTTTCTTCTTGTTAATGGTTAACACAGCTGAGTCAGATATAAATGTGTTGAACCGGACTCTGGGAGAAATCAGCAGCTGTGAACAAAATTCAGGAGCAACAGGACTCACTGATCCACTGTGTAAACCACAGCTGCTAATAAATAATATCTTACAGCTTCAGAGATTCACATAACACCTGCCCAGTCAAACTGAACTGTAAACATTAATAGTTTTATTTCTTAAGGTCATATTCTGTCCTATTTCATCTTGGCTGCTTGAAATGTTTCAGAATATTAATGACTTCACTGGTTTACTGTAATGCTTCAATAACAGATAAAATGTGAATACTTTCTGATTTTACTCTCCTTCTGTAAAAGATGAAGATGCAAGTTAAAGGTTCAGTGTGTAGGATTTGGGGCGATCTATTGACAGAAATTGAATATAATGTATAAAGTATGTTTTCTTTAGTGTATAATCACCCAAAAATAAGGATCAGCATGTTTTGGAAACCTTGAAATGAGATGTTTATTTCTACACAGGGAGCAGGTTCTCGTCCACGGAGATCACTATGTTGCACTGCCATGTTTCTACAGTAGCCCAGAACGAACAAACCGAACTCTGGCTCTAGATAGAGACATTAATATTTTAGCATTAGCCACTGTAGTCAGCAGCCCCTCTATGCCAAACAGCTTTGGTAAAACACAGATTGTTAATGTGAAACTGCTTTTTTAAAAAAAGATTTTTACTGGTTTAAATCACCTTGTCCATTTGTTTTTGAGAGGAAGTCACCTTTGCAGATAATTCGGTGCTGGTAAAAACCTCCTGAACGTTTGGATCTTAAGGTTATCAGAGAAAAAGCTGAGAACACATTAGCAGATGCCAAGTAAACAAACCAAACAGCGTTGGAAAAACGCAGATTTTCCTGGCTCCTGGTTAAAATCTGAACAAAGAACACTGAGGGAATCATAACCAGGAGAAGTTTCGGCTAATTGCAATGTGCAGTCTTTACCACTACATGCCACTAAATCCTACACACTGCTCCTTTAAAATGATCTGGAGTGCTGCACCAACATTTCAGCATCTTTCTTTGGATCAGAGGGAATCTGAAGAAGCTAATTCTTGTAGTTTAACAAAATGCTAAATTTGTCATAAATGTGCTGCTTTTTAGATCATTTTTTCACATATTGGTATTTTAAAAACACTTTTCCTCCATGTTGTGACTCACTGTCCGCCCAATCTAACATTCACTGTCTGCATTATCACAGTAGCCTATCAATGACATGTCATTTATGCTGTGTATATATATCACTGTAAATGAAAGAATAAACGTTCCTATAAAAAGACAGATTTCATGGACAATTCTTTACACATTAACATAAAAACAGACATAATTGTTCTTGATAATAAGAGATAAAACAATAGTTTGTTTCTTTCTTTTAAAAACTGTTGGTTTGTACCACTGCCTTTATGTAGTATTTGTCAAGAGCAGTGTTTGAATGTAACTAATTACATTTACTTGAGAACTGTAAATTTTTTGGTACACTTGCAGGGGTGGAGCCAGACCTAACCATTCAGGACTCAGCGAAAACCAGCGAAAAAAGGGGGCCCAGGGGTTGATTTTTTCCAGTTTACAGCAGATATATACACTATTTCAAGGAATTCGAGATAATAGAATGACTATAAAACTGTGACTCCTTAGCCTAAATCCTATTTTGTATCTTATTGCTCTCTGTCTTCATCATACTGAAACGAGAACAAACCAGATGTTAAGGATGACTATTTTTTAGTTCTGCCACTTATTTAGATCCATACATAGTAGTCAAAAAGTTATGTTAACCTTGCTCAGTTTTGATAGATAGATAGATAGATAGATCGATAGATAGAATATGACTTTTAAGGGATACTAGGAACAAATGGGTTAAGGGGCCTATTAGATTTCCTAACAAAGACTTTAAAGTTTAATAGAATATACATTTTCTTTGGTTTTTTTTTTTTTTTGCTTTGCTTACTTTGCTCATTTTTACTTTATTATTTATGAATAATGTAAAATGGAGCGTGTACTTTAGACTCCGGACGGTAGGTGGCAGCACGCATGTGAAAGCCTGCTGTTGCAGACGAAGGTGCATGCACTTGCGCAGCAACAGAAGAAGAAGAAGAGCTCCGGCGTTTGTCTCTGTTTTGTGTGTTTTGGTGTCTTTACAAACACCAAAGTTTTAAATGAAAAACTCACAACAGTGAAAGTGATCGACAAAGAAGAGGGAAGGCTGCTTCGCGTTTTTCCAAAATGAAGTGAGTGTTTCTACTGAGACAGAGAAGGAAAAAACGGTCATTGCAGACGACGATAGCTTGATAGCATCTAATTTAAAAGACGTCAGCTAATGTTAGCAAAGTTAATGGACATAAGTTAACCAGAGTAACATTAAACATGACACTGGTGACCGCAGTTTGTTCAGTTTATCTTCTAATAGTCGGTCTATATTTCAGTGTAATTGGTTGTGTGAGTTGGCAGAGCTAGCGTCTACATTAGCTTAGCTTCATTCACATGTGTAAATGAGTTAACTCTGTAGCTGCTTTAGGAAGCTTGCATGTCTGCGGTCCTTTTTCCCCCCACACATACACACGCACACACACAACCATGCAGGATCTGCAGGCTGTGAGAAGTCATTATCTACTTTTTTTCTTATTTCCAGGCTTAACATTGAGGGTCTGTTGGTGTACTTTCCATATGACTACATATATCCTGAGCAGTACTCCTACATGCTGGAGCTGAAGAGGACTCTGGACGCCAAGGTGGGAGGTGTTCATGTATTTTGTAGGCTGAAGGAAATTCAGTGGTATTATAATCAGTGTTGTTGCTGGGCATGTACCCGCATTATGGACACAGGACAACAACAAATTAAAAAGGTCAAACTTCAATGGGATAGCATGCACATATCAGATTGTCATAATCGACAGTGGAAGAAGTACTCAGAACATGTACTTAAAGGTTTAAGTACTGTACTTAAACAATTTTTTATTATCATCGCCTATGAAAGTTCAATCAGTATTTTTGAACATGAGCTGCTCTCTCTCTTAAAGGCAGAAACCAGAGATATAAGTCTCAAACTTGTGATGTTATAGGGTATAAAGGTCACATGGCCTATCGACAGGGGTTCCTCAGGGGTCAGTGCTTGGTCCCCTACTCTTCTCTTTGTACACCACCTCACTCGGTGCAGTGATCCGCTCCCATGGTTTCTCCTACCACTGCTATGCTGATGACACTCAGCTCTTCCTCTCCTTTCCACCTGATGACAGAACGGTCTCAGCTCGGATATCAGCGTGTCTGGCTGATATCTCCTCATGGATGAAGGAACGCCACCTTCAGCTAAATCTGTCTAAGACCGAACTCATGGTCTTTCCAGCTTGTCCATCTGTTCAGCCTCGGATCAGTGTCCAACTAGACTCGAGCCTACTTGTGCCCACAAACTCAGCCAGAAACCTGGGTGTCATGATTGATGACCAGCTGACCTTTAAGGTTCATGTGGCCTCAGTTTCTCGGTCTTGTCGTTATGCCCTCTACAACATCAGGAAGATCAGACCCTTCCTGACCCAACAGGCCACACAGCTTCTGGTTCAGGCTTTTGTGATCTCACGCATTGACTACTGCAACTCTCTTCTGGCAGGCCTCCCTGCATGCTCATTCAAACCTCTTCAGATGATCCAGAATGCAGCAGCACGTCTGGTCTTCAACCAGCCCAAAAGAGCACACGTCACCCCGCTGCTAATTTCTCTTCACTGGCTTCCAGTGGCAGCCAGAATCAAATTCAAAGCACTTCTCTTGGCTTACAAAACAATCACAAGAACTGCTCCAGCCTACCTGGAATCCCTGATCCAGGTCTACTCTCCTTCTCACCCACTACGCTCTGCATGCGAAAGACGCCTGGTGCTTCCAGCCCAGCACGGCTTCTGCCACTAGACACCTGAAGCACTTTTTGCACTTACTAAGGGTTTTTTCCTTAAGTCTAAATTCTTGCTTGTGTTGTACGTTGCTTTGGATAAAAGCGTCTGCTAAATGAAATTGTAGAATTGTAGAATAAAGTCTGGAGCTGCTCCATAGACGATGAATGGGAGCCTGAATTTGTAGAACTATAAAATGTTTGTTTTCTCTTTTTATACCTAAATGAGCTTCACTTTGTTGTGGTGTTCTCTGTGCTGAAACAGAAAGTGTACCCATATATCCAGATCATTCATCTGGCTGCTCTCAGTGTCATCTAGATCATATTTCACCATTCATTGTTTATGGAGCAGTTCTAGACATTATACCCAGTGACATCACAAATTTGAATATTAGCCCTCTGGCTTTTGAATATAGGAGAGAAAAGGTCCTGTTTACCAATATTTTTAGACTGTCTTAGACTGTAGGAATAAAACGTTTGAATTTTGAAAAGTGTAAATGTAAGTAGAAATAGCAATATCAAAGAATGTAAACAGTGGATAAAAAGTATAAGTCCTGCATTCAGAATCTTAAGTAAAAGAACAAACGTATTAACCATCCATTGAGAAATCACATATTTTCAAAGGTTGTCTCTTGGTGACTGATAAACCATGAATCAAAGGGAGAGTTTAAGTTACTGACAGTTTTTTTACTGCATTAAAGCTAGGACAGCTACACAGTGTTCATTATGTGCGTGTTTGGTTGTCATCCCATGTTGTTTATGTTCAGGGTCATGGAGTCCTGGAGATGCCATCAGGAACAGGGAAGACCATTTCTCTGCTGTCTCTCATTGTTGCCTACCAAAGAGTGAGTTCAGCACTTCTCTGTTCATGTGACTTGTTATGCTCCTCTGAGGTTTCAGTCAGTGCCACACAAAAATCTTAATATACTGGGTTCTCTCTCTCTCAGGCCTTTCCTTTGGAAGTGACCAAGCTGATTTACTGCTCCAGAACAGTTCCAGAGATCGAGAAGGTGAGTCAGTGTCAGAATCACACTCAGCACAAAGAGAAAGGTGTAATTCATAGGACATAGTGGTTTAATATTAGCACCAGTACTGCTCAGAATTAACAGACAGTTAAATTTTAAAAGAGAAAACATTTAAAACACTGTTAAGAAGATGCTTTTAAAATAATCTAAACATGTGTCGTATATTTGATCTGCTGTCTGATCAGGTCGTGGAGGAGCTGAGGAAGTTGATGGAGTTTTATTCCAAGCAAACTGGAGAAAGCAACAACTTCCTGGCTCTGGCCCTTTCCTCCAGAAAAAATCTCTGCATCCACCCCGAGGTACAATCAGCTCACACACAACCCGGCAAAGCATGAACGTAATAACATTTAAAGCTGACTAACATTTTTGTCTAGACACAGAACGGAGCTCTGTGTTCTTCTGTGTGTCTGTTATATGTATGTATATGTTGTATGTGTTGTCCACCAGGGTGGAGCTTTATCTCCCACCCTTCAGACAAAAGAGACAGCATAATAAAAAGCAGACAGTCAAACAAACATAGACTAGGTCTTAAAAACACATTTTGCTTATTGAATCAGTTCACATCTGTGTCTTTCTGTGGCTTGAAACTCATCAATCACCTTGCTGAGTTAAGAGTATTCATTGCATTTTGGATGAAGGACTTCTTAAGATACTTTTTTAAGTTGCCACGGAGGCTCTATATCGCCTCCCAGAGCTGAAGTAAATCTTGGATCGGGCCTGACCCTGCATGAACCCACACAGTTTCTGTCCAAGCCTGACCAGAGCCTGACCCATGGTAGCAATTTTGGGCCAGAGCCATATTAAAAAACAAAATTTGTACTTTAAAAATAGGCATACAGTATATTACAGTTTATATATTAATAAAAATATTTTTTTAACATGAAAACATGTATTACAAACTAAGGGCTGGGGTGTTTCCTCCCATCACTTTTCCTTCTTCTCTTCCTTCTGTTAGTCTGTCATCTCGTGCACGACAGGTTCGGCAAAGCAGGCAGCGCCCCTCGTTGCATCTAATATGCACAGTGATGGAGATGCAGCATGTAGATCAGGCATGTCAAACTGGTCCACAGGGGGGCCGGTGTGGCTGCAGGTTTTGTTTCCAACCAAGTAGCAGCACACCAGACTTGACTCGTTTAATCAACTGATCTCTGTCTTCAGACAGTTGATTGGTCAAACTGTGTGCTCTTGGTTGGTTGGCACAAAAACCTGCAGCCACACCGGCCCCCCTGTGGACCAGTTTGACATGCCTGATGTAGATGTTGATCACCACTCGCCACTGTGTGTTATTTGCATCTCTTCCCATGCAGGGGAGGGAGTAGCAGAAACTGACAACCAATTCACCTTGCAGCCCCCCTTTCTCTTTATCTGGTTTTCTGCCCCTCTCTTGTCTGCGCTCTCTTTCTCTCCAGGTTCTCCACATAATCAGTCTCTTTCCAGGGTCTTTCTTTGTCTTTCCCTCTTCATTCAGTCCGTTAAAACTCTTGCCAAAGTGCCATGTAAGCATGAGACAGTTTATAACAAAGAACAAAGAAAGAAAAAAAACCTGACCCGATTCAAGCCCAAGGGATAGTGAGAAATAATAGCCCGGACGGATTGGGACCATTCGGGTTCGGGCAGAGAATCAGAGCTCTAAGCTGAAGTGCTCAAACTGACTGAAAAGATGATTTGAACTGTCTGCCAATACACTCCTGGCTTTTGTTCTCAATCATTTTGCAAAGAGTTGGGTCCCGGGCTTTACTGTTTTTTCTTGCCATTGACACAGTCCTAGAGAATTTATTCTTAGATCTACAGTCTAGGTGACAGTAAAAGACAGAAAAAGTTGAAAAACTCAAAACCACATTTTGAAACACCGTTTCTAAAATCTGCTGACTAACTAAGTAGATGCAGTTCCATTGATCATCTCTTTAAAATATACTCTGTATTTCCACTGAAGCTCACCTGGATGTCTAGCATGGTACCTAGGTAATTAAAGGTTTAAATAAATGCATCATCTGTTTCTAACCAGGTAAGCGCGCTCCGTTTCGGTAAGGAGGTTGATGGGAAGTGCCACAGTCTGACAGCATCGTACATTCGTGCACAACGCCACAGCGACCCCAGTGTGCCCGTGTGTCGCTTCTATGAGGTAAGAAGTCACCTGAATTTATGCAGTTTAGACCAGCTGCTATTTTTCAGCTTAAGTGGAAGTTGACTGTTTATCACAAAATGTCATCTCTCAGATGATACTGACCATTGTAAGTGAGTGTCTTCAGAGTTCTGTTATGTGTGAAAATGTACCCTTACACTTCATACTTTCATTGGAGGCTCTATTTTTTTTCTTCCTAAAGATGTTTGTGTTTGTATACTGTAGCCTACAGAGGGTTGACAATTCAGAATTTCACCACATAGTCCTGAAATACGGTGGTTCATTCTGTGTTGTTGTTGTTAGCTTTAGAGAGTGCGTCTGTCTGCATCTCGTTTCCTTGAACGCTCCCTATTATCGTGGTTTGTGTCTGTAGGAGTTTGATTCAGTCGGCCGACAGGTGCCTCTCCCTGCTGGCATCTACAACCTTGACGACCTGAAGGACTTTGGCAGGAGGAAAGGCTGGTGTCCGTACTATCTGGCACGCTACTCGGTACGTTGCTCAGCAGCTTTCTGCACACATAAAACCTGTAGCCTGGTGTAAAATGTAAAATGTATCTCAGCAAGAGAAATGTTTGGTGACATGCTGATTTGAAGATAATCTGACACAATTACTCTTTACTGAAATTTGAGGCTGTTCAGCAAAGTTTGGTGTCGATTCTTATTTTGTCCTACTTTCTGTCTCCTGTCTTTATCTCCTCTCAGATCCTGCATGCCAACATCGTCGTGTACAGCTACCACTACCTGCTGGACCCAAAGATAGCTGACCTGGTGTCCAAAGAGCTCGCCAAGAAGTCTGTAGTAGTGTTTGATGAGGCTCATAATATAGGTGAGGAGAAAAGTGCAATAAAATGAATGTTGTCACAGCCCAGCTCCCAGACCATGATGAATCAGAGAATGGACACAGTGGATAATAGTTTGCACATTCCTTAGTGATTTTTTTTGCATTATACAGCTGCATTGTTCTATATTTATACTTATTGACTATGCAGTCCTTTTTAAATTTATTTTCTCGCGCACCAAAAACAAAAGTAATTTCTTATATGTTAAAACCCACTTGGCAGTAAACTCCATTCTGATTCTGAAATATAAAGCCAATAATCATAATAATGTGAATGACTAAAAAAATAATATTAGATACACCTTTACTGATCCCTAGAGGGGAAGATCGGGTGTTACAGCTGCACAAAGACAGAAATAAGAGCAGATAAATAGAGAAGTAATTTAATAAATAGTTGTGAGAATTAATTATAATTAGAATAAGAATATAAGTAAAAACAGAAACTATACAGGACCAATTAAACACAAGGTAAAAGGAGTACCCCAGAATGATATATAAGTAATGATACTTATATATGTAAAGCCATGTAATATAGTATTTAATGTAGTCAGACATATATTCACATACGACCATCATCTGGTATGACATGGTACAGTAGTATAGTAAGGTGCAATGTAATGATAGTATTACAGTATAACATAATACAGTATAGAACAACTGTATAAAATAGTATATCAAATATCAGGGTTAGACAGGGCCGTCACACAGTCTAACTATCAGGAAAAAAAAACAAATTGTTTTTGTAATTCTGCTAATTTTA
This sequence comes from Plectropomus leopardus, assembly GCF_008729295.1. Classification (NCBI taxonomy): domain Eukaryota; kingdom Metazoa; phylum Chordata; class Actinopteri; order Perciformes; family Serranidae; genus Plectropomus; species Plectropomus leopardus. The sequence goes on from NC_056467.1 coordinate 30,628,456, forward strand.
TCTTCTTAACATGAGCTATTGTAGACATGATTCATGGACTGAACTTTAATCCTTTGTCTTATCTTTTCTTCTCACATTCCTTTATCTCCCGTCTCTTTCCCTTTGCTCCTCAGACAACGTGTGCATCGACTCCATGAGTGTGAACATCACCAGACGAACTCTTGACCGCTGCCAGAACAACGTGGACACTCTTCAGAACACCATCCACAAGTAAGTGACTGCCAGCACCAAGTGATATGAAACATTCAGCTCATTTAGGACATCTCAATTTCATCTTTTGCGTCTTGTCTTCTGTCTTTTCCTCTCATCTGGATAGACGTCTGTTTGCTTTTAAAAGAAGCAGAGTGACTACTGCCAGCGTCCACTCACATAACAGAATGTAAAATGAATCACTGCATGTTTCCCCTTAAAAAAGGACTGTTTGACACATTACCTGCATTTAAAAGTGTGATCTGAACTTTACTCTTTTCCCTGATTAGTTCCACCACAGTTTATCTAAGCATGTCACAGTGTCAGACATTTATAGTTTAGAGCAATAACAGTGACACTACAGGGCTCTTGATACCCAATCAAAAGACATCCCCTTGCTTCCAGTATAACCTAAACTTTCCAACAAGTCCTGTCAGTTAAAAATAATAATCCAATGTTAAAATCTGAGTTGAAATCAGCATGATAAGAGCCAGTTAGCTAAATAAATGAGGTTGCATAAGGTTTCATTGTGATGTGTTTAAGGTCGGTTCAGTAAAATGATTATTAGGCAAAGGTAAATAAAACGTAAAAGTAATAGTAATAAAAGTAAAAAAAATTTGCTTTACCAGCAATATGAAATGGATAGTAGAGATGGATTATCCTTTCATGAACCGTAATCATCTTAAAATACATAATTAAAGCTACTGATGCCAAGATTTTTCAAAGTAAATATATTAATTAAAATACAATAATTTATTTTGTAATCTGACTGAAAGTGACCGTCAAACCTGTTCTGTTAAAAATGTATTGTTGCCTCATCTGTGAAATAAATAATAGAAAAGTATTGATAAGGACTTGGATCATTAAGGAGTCTTGATAATGGTATCAATACCAATAAAAATTAACGATCCCTATACCTAATCACAAAATTTTGTATCGTAACCCCTGTGCCATAATTTGTATTGTATCACTTGCATATACACAGTCTTATCTACCAGACACATGACTGTTTTTTAGCACCACATGTGTGACTGAATTACACCAGTATTCAAAATGTCTGTCTTCCTCTTCTTGACTGTAGTACTACCTGTTAAAGAGACTATGACGGGTCATAAAGAGTACACTTCTCTGATAAATAGTTATATTTTGCTTAACAGACCGAACAGAAATCCGCTCTATTTATTTCAACTGTGTGCTCGATGAGGGAGAATTGATCAGATGATGAAATTGGGATGTGCCTGTCATTCAGTCAACTTGAGTGCCAACTTGCCCTCTGTACCCCGCCTCCCCTGCTGTCTGATAGGATAAAGGAGACGGACGCTGCCAAACTGAAGGAGGAGTACAGGCGATTGGTGGAGGGGCTGAAGGAGGCCAATGTTGCCAGGGAAACGGACATCTACCTTGCAAATCCTGTGTTACCAGATGAAATTCTTCAAGGTATGGCTGTTGTCAGGATAAGACATCAAAACTGAATGAATTTCTAACATCTGTGACATCAAAATGTTTTGCAAAAACACTTTTTCTGGCCATCATTCATTGTCATAACTCAAGAACAGAGCGAGACGCTGACTTGGTGGATACCCACCTTGAAACTTTGCTGATTTTGAAATTTTGCTGATTTGCTTGACATTTCAGTTTTCTGCTCTCTCTCTCAGAGGCCGTCCCTGGGACCATTCGCACAGCAGAGCACTTTGTTGGTTTCTTGAAACGTTTCCTGGAGTATCTGAAGTCTCGTCTGAGGGTCCAACATGTGGTACAGGAGAGCGCCCCGCAGTTCCTCAAAGACATCTTCGACAAAGTCTGCATCGACCGTAAGCCCCTCAGGTCAGTGTCGTCTGAAACTGAAACAAATTAAGTGTCCACTCTTTTTCTGCCTGAATTCTCCAGACAAACAAGCTTTACAAATAACCTTTATTTGTAGTTGACATTTTCTAGTTCACTTGACAATATCGTCCTCATAATTCATTTCTTCAGCCCCTTATTTGGACACATTTGCTCTCATCTGATCTGTTGACCGTCCCTCTGCGTCCCTGCAGGTTTTGTGCAGAGCGGTTACAGTCGTTACTACGAACTCTGGAGATCGCTGACATTGCTGACTTCTCAGCTGTTACTCTGATCTCTAACTTTGCTACCCTCGTCAGCACCTACAGCCAAGGTACTAAAACACTTCTGCACTTTTGTTTTAACAATATTTTTTTTAAAATTTCAAGCATATATCAAAACAGGTACATCAATGTACAAACGTTTATCCCCTCATACAGTCACACATTCCCACAGACAAAGAAATAAAATTAACAAGGACATTAACAATAATAATTTTAAAAACAGATTATAAATTAACCGAAATACATAAAAATAAAAAAATAAAAAAACATAATAATAGTAAAGTAATATAACAACCATCAAAGAAATCAAATAAAAGAGATGAAGTAGAATTTTAAAAATGAATAAATAAAAGGCAGCATCAATACGTTCATGTTATCCATATAACATTTGTTTTTGGTAAATGATGATAAACAGAATGGGAAAATGCCAACCACATTTTTTTTTGTAGTGCAGTGTGCTTTTCTTTTAATAAATCCTTCAAACCATGTTTGTTCTGTTGTGTATCCTCTTGGCTCTTTTTTTGTGTTTGTTTCAACTTCATTTAGAATTTTTTTACTCTGTTTGAAGGTTTTACGATAATCATTGAGCCCTTTGAAGACAGAACTCCAACCATCGCCAACCCTGTGCTGCACTTCAGGTGAACAGTATCATCATTGATTTTGTCATCTTTATGGTCAACTCGGCAAAAAAATGAGTGCAGATGTTTTTAGATTTTTGTGTTTAAGAAGGATTTTTTCATACAAAATTTCTGAACATTTATCAAATATTATCTGAAATATCATCAACATGTTAAGCATTGAAATATGACAGTTTTTCATTTTATCCATATTGAGGGTCAGAGAACAGAAAATGTCTTGGCTATTAGAGGTTTCTGTTGAATCTTGCCTTTAATCATTTGTTTGGAGGTTACAGTAAACATTTGAGACCATGCAGGACTAAGTTTGTGTGATATCAGCAGTGAAATATTAATTTAACACGTCACTGTTCTGATGTTTGTTCCTCCTTCAGCTGTATGGACCCGTCGATTGCCATCAAACCTGTTTTTCAAAGATTTCAGTCTGTTGTCATCACCTCGGGGGTAAGTTACTTAGTTAACACTTTCTCTTTCTTCTCTTCTCAGTTTTCAGTCTTCTCAGTCCGGTAATTCACAAGATTTTTGACTTAAGGCTTTGAAAAAAAGATGATGTATCTTTTTGCAGTCCCTTTATGCCAGACTGCATTTTCTTTTGTCATTTTAATATTGTTTAAATTGAGCAGGTAACTAAGTTAAAACGCCTGCTCCAGTTCCTTTCCCTTCATTCCTCTGATGAAGTGATGATTCTGTTCACCTCTGAATGGAGACTTTCCACATCATCTTGTTTCTTAAAATAAAATCCTGCAGTTTCATTTGTGCCAGGTTTGACTGAATTTCCCTGATGCCTTTTTGTTAGAGTGGAAATAAAAAAGTCTTTTGCTTTAATTTGTCATTATGAAGTAAGTGTAAATTGCACAAGATAAAATAAGATAATCTTTGTTCGTCTCACAGCTGGGAAATTTGCAACATTGCCGCTGCAAATAGATAGTGCAGGAAGCATCAGTTAAAAAAAAAACACCAAAACACACAAGGCAATATAATAGTAAGTATTTATCTGTAAAAACAATTTTAAAAAAAGAGAACGCTACATAGATCAGTATAAACAGATAAACTGTAAAAATGCAAGCAATATAATTAAGCAGAACAAAAAGTCAAATAGAAACAAAGGCAGGTATTTCCAGCTTGTGAGGGAGAGATACTAAATGACAGGGTGAAGTAGCCCGTCACATATTAGTCCAACTGAAATCGGACTAAAATCGGACTAAATCGAATTTCTTGAAATTGGACTAACACACCCAGTTAATGCGATTGGAAGTCGAACACCTCAGTCAGACTTAAACTGGACTTGGCATTCTGCACATGCTCCTAGTATCCGTGCGGGCTTCCCTCGGTGGTTAGAGACAGAGACTGTTCATTATTTATGAGGGGGCAGGGGGGGCTGCAAAACAGGTCAGGCATTTAAAAAATGGAAGCACGGAGGAGGGACTTGTGTTTTTAATTTTGGATTAGGTGAGGGACGCACAACTTGAAAAGGTAGTATTTGATATTTATTTTAAATAAAAAAAAGTCACACCCCTGTACTGTGTGAAGGAGCTGCCCAGTGCTGACAGTTTGTCCTGCATGGGGTGGGACGTGTTGTCCATAAAGTACGTTGGCTTAGCTATCATTCTCCTCTCTCCCACGCCTCCAGCGGTCGAAAGGGCATCTCAGTGTAATGGCTATAGAACAATGACACCTTTGCATTTAGAAAGCCTGACTTTTATGATGCAGTCCTGTCTGCCACCAGGAAGTCATTTGTTTCCTCTTGAATCTGTTTTCATTTATGTCTTTGTACTTTGATTACTTTCTTTGTTTAAAATGTTCAGTGTTACAGTGAGTAGTGAATTATTGCCATTTTTACTCACGTTGGTGGTCTGAACTTTGAATCTGTTTCTTCGTTCTTTCTGGAAAGTTGTTTAATTTTCTGCTCTGCATGCAGTCATAACCTCTGTAGACATGTACTGATAATACATTCCTGCTCTTCTTTTGACTCTCCTCTCCTTCTGTTTGACCTTCAGACTCTCTCTCCACTGGACATCTATCCCAGAATCCTCGACTTCCGCCCTGTTACCATGGCGTCCTTCACCATGACGCTGGCACGGACCTGCCTCTGTCCGCTGGTGTGTAACTGCACTCAGACACACATGTTCAGAATCGCACTCACTGTGGTGACTCTGGTGCTTGTCATAACAACACCAACACCACATCCCTGACCACATTCACATTCAAAAATGAATCACATAATTTCAACAACAGAAATTTTAACGCACTGAATTGCAGCAGCCTACCTGAGTGTCTGATCTTTTTTGTCCTTTGTTTTCTCTTTCACAGATTGTTGGCAGGGGAAATGATCAGGTGGCCCTGAGCTCAAAGTTTGAGACCAGAGAAGACTTTGGTTAGTGGAAATGTCTCTGAGCACATATATCACATGATGATATCACCAAAAAATTATATTTATCTGTTAAAAAAAATTGCAGCTGTGACACAAATACTTATGGTTTCTTTTTCGAAACATAATCTGTAAAACATTCCTTAAAAAGCACATATTCTTTGTTCAAATATAACAGCTTTTCTTTTTTTGTTTCCAGCTGTGATTCGTAACTACGGCAACCTACTTCTAGAGATGTCTGCGGTCGTTCCAGACGGCATCGTGGCGTTTTTCACTAGCTACGTTTACATGGAAAATATAGTGGCATCTTGGTATGAACAGGTCAGTGTGTAATCAGACACAGCACACACACCCGGGAGAGTGTGATGGTCAAGACACACCGACCCGAAATCAAAGAAGTAGTGGCAAAAAAGGCAGACTGTTGCGTCGCTTCACATCGCGCCCTTTGCATCAGCCAAAAAGTTGCACTTGAACACACCACAAAGACTGCGGCCAAATAATTTAACCTTGCAGCAGGCGGCAGTCCTTTGTATTCATCATTCAAAAAGAGAAAACTGGAAGACCGACAGGTTAGCCAGTTAGCACTTAAAAAACTCAACCTGTTGTTGAAAAAACAGTTATGTGCTAGCGAACAGTAACACAAACAATTACAAACCTTTTCTGCTCAAGAGCTAAGAAGCCAAAAAAAGTCTTTATTTCATTAATTACATTTATTACAGCAGTTCATTCCCAGCTAACGACACACAACAAAACATAACATAGAAGCACATCTGTAATTATCCGCAGGAAAAATATAAAATCTTTAAAATAAATACTGAATAATAAATACTAAAAAATGCCCGCTTTCCAGCAGGCAGGAAAATCTTACTGCAGCGTTCAGTCCTGCATCTCGGTGGAATCAACCTGTGGCTGAAGGTGCTCGGCCGAAACACCTGCAGGGTGTGGAGGGGGTCGTCGGGGTTGTTCATGATTCTGATTAATTTTGAGAGCATTCTCCTCTCTGCCACCTGCTGAATAAAACCAGTTCAGAGCCATTTTTGGGGGAAAAAATGAAACACTGAATTGACAGAGAGCAGTAATTCTGTCAGCAATCATATAATACAAGGTTTTATTGTTAAAGCACAAAAGAACAGACTTTTTTCAGTTCATCTATGTGGAAAAAAGAACCATTTCCTTATGTGTGTGTTTTTGTGTGTTTGTTTGCAGGGGATCCTGGAGAATATCCAGAGAAACAAGCTGATCTTCATTGAGACTCCGGATGCTGCAGAGACAAGCATGGCCCTGGAGAAATACCAGGAGGTCAGAGAAACACCTGTCATCTCACTTCATTCAATTTATTATTAAATAAGTTCAAATATCTGTAGTGCACAGCTGCAGAGGTACTGAAAGCATATTACGTTGGTTAAAGACACATGACCTAATGCCTGTGACCGTTTTTATTTAGTGTTTACAGTAATATTTGATCCTGTTTGCATTTGCTCCTCAGGCGTGTGAGAACGGCAGAGGAGCCATCCTCCTGTCTGTAGCCAGGGGAAAGGTCTCAGAGGGAATCGATTTTGGTAGGAAACACTTTTCTTTACAATTATATGTTAGGAAAAAAAATAAAAATAAATACTTCACCGGAAGACAGCTGTATGTTAGTATGTTGAGTTCAGTTTTTCAACATCTTGTTCTGTTTCCTGTTCAGTGCATCACTTTGGCCGGGCAGTCATAATGTTCGGAGTGCCTTATGTTTACACGCAGAGCCGCATCCTGAAGGTCAGAACTGTCACTATGTTTACGGCCGCATCTGAAATCACTCACTCCTAATGTAAAATGCACAACATTTACCCCGATATTTTATCTTTTCAGTGTTTGAAATTTTCTGTAGAACAGTTAAACTCAAACAATGGAACAAAAAAACAATACTTTCTGCTGACCAAAATACACCAAACACACTGGCAGCAACACACAATAGCCTAACCCTGAGGGACTGTTTGGTGCATTTTATGTGCTTTCCATGCTTTATTTTTTGATAATTTTTGCAGTATTCATGCATATGGCATGCATTTTGTTGGTTGTGTGTTTAATCTTGGAATTTCCAGCTCAGCTCCTACAATTAGGCTAAAGTAAACAAAATTTTTGATCCCACAGCCATCAGGCATAAAAAGATACATTGTATTATTTCTAGTAGTCATTCTGGACTTTTGCCCTGAAATTTGTCATTTTTGCTTTTTTCCACCTGATGAAGTCATTTTGACCATATTTGGCATATGGAGAAAATACATGCTATTTCCACTGGGTGCACTGTCATAATCAATGGTGCTGGAAAACATTGACATCTGATCATCAAAAACAAATCTACTTTGCATGTAGTATCTGATACTTATGATTAGGACTGATGTTGCTCAAAAAATAAGTCAATGAAACTAGAAAATCATAATAAAGGATGACATTTTTTAAAGCTTTATTTTCAAAAGTGTGTTTTGTGTACAGAGCAATAAGAGTGTGTGTAATATTAAAGCGAACCTCAAGGGTTAAACTAAGTGTATCACCCCATTTATATCAATGGGAGAAGCTCTCAGCATAATGCAGTTCAACAGCACCATAAAAACTACTTCCTCAAAATCAGCATGCAGCTGAACCAACACCCCTCACCTCTACAACTGTGTTTCAGAAACTGATCATGATGACCTTCATGAAGGGAGAATTTCATAAAATATCACAACATACATTCAAAGCTTCATTTGAAAACCTCAATAGAAGTTTTAAATATAAGAGCAAAACAAATCACATCTGGTGCAGCCGAGTGCAGATGTTCTTTTCCTCACTCTGACTACAGTCATCTGTCTGCTCATACCTTGACTATGTGTCTTCCTCTCACTCTGGCGTGCTTCAGGCTCGTCTGGAGTACCTTCGTGATCAGTTTCAGATCAGAGAGAATGACTTCCTGACGTTTGACGCCATGCGTCACGCGGCTCAGTGTGTGGGCAGAGCCATCAGAGGCAAGACCGACTACGGACTCATGATCTTTGCTGACAAGGTGTGTGATGCTGCTGCCCAGTTTACATTTTTCCTTCAAACCTGCCATAGAACAACATACCTATAAACAATCAGATCATTTCTTAGCATCACTGTGCTTCACGTTGACTGCTGGCAGGTCCCAGTGCAGCCGCCGTCAGTGATATCAGTGTCAGAGCAGCTCCACTGGAGCAGTCAGCAGATTATCTCAGATGAGTCAGTATGTGTTAACTGCGTCTCTCGTCTGCAGCGTTACGCCCGAGCGGACAAACGCGGAAAGCTTCCTCGCTGGATTCAGGAGCACATCAACGACGGCAGTCTGAACCTCACCGTGGACGAAGCCGTCCAGCTCTCTAAGCACTTCCTGCGGCAGATGGCTCAACCTTTCAGACAGGTACGACTCACAGCTGCCACGCACCAGACACAAGTAAAACCTGAAGCTTCAGATGTTTCCTTAATTCTGGTTTCATGGCAAGTTCACTAATGCAAGCTTAAATGTGAAAACAAAAACAGACCACGACAGAAATATTTACTGCAAAAAATTGTTACATTCAGACTGTTAAGTGCAAAAAAATACACCTTTAAACTCATTCAAACTGCAATTTTCAATCCCACAGCCATCAAAGCATAAAAACATGCATTGCATTATTTCTGGGAGTCATTCTGGGCCCTTGCCTTGGAATTTGTCCCTCTGATGATGTCATTTTTTTCAATATTAAAAACATGTTATTTCCACTGGGTGCACTGTGATAATCAATGTTGCTTGACACATCCCAGACTGTGACAGTCAAAAAATCTACTTTGCATGTGTTTTTTTTCCTTTGAAATACATAGTGGCATCATGAAAAAAAAAAACTGGCATTAGAAGGATTAAAATTCTTAAAATTGATTAATATTTTATATTTTTGATTAGGAATGATGATGATGAACTCAATGGAAGCAGAAAATCATATTAATGCATGACATTTTTGAAAACTTGAAAGTGCATTTTGTGTGCAGAGTAATACGAGTGTGTGTAACATTAAAGCCGGCCCTAAGGGTTCATGACTTCAGCTGGTAAAATGATTCTTAGATTGTTGAGCCTCAGCACGTGAGTCAGAAAGTTGATTTCTAACAATTGGTAAGTCAGACTATGAACGTTTAAGTAAAAAAGTAATCAACTTTAATCAAACAAATAAAAAGTCTGTAGCAGCTTCACTCTTAAATTAAAGTTAAGTAGAGATGCAAAGTGAACAGTCTGATTCACCAGAGATCCTCTGAGTCATTTGTTGACAGGGCAGCCTGGGATCACCGTGCTCGCACTGTTAACTCGTCCTCTGATAATTTGTCTTTGTCTCTTCAGGAGGACCAGTTGGGTCTGTCCCTGCTGACTCTGGAGCAGCTGGAGTCGGAGGAGATGCTGCAGAAAATCACTCAGATCGCTCATCAGAACTGAAGGTGACATACAGTATCTACACTGCATAATGTCATCACCGTGGCAACGCCCACGATGGGGCTAGCAGCCGTTACAATAATGACATCATTAGAGCTGGGTCAAACAGCCGATGCAGTGAGGAATTAAATTTGACCTGTTTGTTGTGCGAGATGTTTGGTGTTTACCTCATCAGGACAGTTTAGGTCCTTGAGAAAGTTTGACTCACACGTTGGCTCAGCGCGGACGGTTACAGTAATGATTACTGATTACTGCCAGTCGCAGTATGTCGTCATTGCACAGCAAAGGCTCAAGCCTTCAGTATTTCAGCTCACACACTCACTGACACTGACACGCACTCACACAATATTAGCACCACAGCTGTCAAACACACACTCTGTGTCGTGCTGTTTGTCAACTCTTTGTATTAAAAGAAAACATCCCATCAGCTTAAATCAAACATGGGTTGCAATTATAAACAATTTCCTTAATTGATTAACCCTTTAAAACCTGAGCTGTTTTATGGAGGTGGTGCTAATATTTTGTATACTGATGACTATGTTTACATGCACAAAATATTTCAGTTTTTGCCCTTGTTATGAAAAAGACAATATTCCTACCACACTCTTTACACAGCTAATGAAAATAAATGTGTCACTAATCTCATTTACATGCATCCCTGCAAACTTTGATTTAAAGTTTGTAGGGATGCATGTTTATCGTGTCAAAATATGGGAAAGTGGAATAGCTGGAGTCGCTGCGATTTTGCTTCTTTGTGTCAAAGTAGGATTTTTTCATAATTATCCAGCAACGGCAGACTCTGTAAGAACACAGCCTCCCGCCTTCACTCCTTTAACCACTTTCTTAAAAAGGCTGTTGTTGCGATATTTGTGCATATCCAAAAACCTGTTGACATCCAAGTCTTTCATACCATTTAAAAGTGTGTTTCTCCTTCCAACCCAAAAATGTGGGCTTTTGTTTTGGGCATGCATCTTGTATCCATGACAACACACAGAGCTGATAGGAAAAAGACAAAGGGCTGCGCGTCCCAAACTGCAGTAAAAACCACACAGAGATGCATATTACAAATCTGCTGTTTATATGTTCAAAGACTGCTCCTAAAACCTGAGTAATACAACGTATTTCACATCTCTTATTTGGAAAATGCTACATTTGGAAAATGAAATATGCCGTTTACGTGACCCTTTCCAAAATTGGATTATTGTCATATTCAGAATAATAGTGGAATATCAACTTGCATGTAAACATAGTCGGAGTATGTTTTCAGTATTAGAGATCACTCACAGATGCATCCTGAGAGGATAGACTTCAAATAACAAGAGTAATAAAGAAAAGTTTAATTCCTAAAATCAAAGTGCTATTTATTTTCAGTGTGAAAAACACGTCGATTGCTTTGATCAAAAATGATAAACACTCTTTTAAAAAGTTTACTGTTTTGTTTGAAACAAGACAAGCAGATGTGTTCAAATATGTTCATCGGTGGGTCAACACGTATTATCTATGAAAATGTTCTTCCATCTGTGGGTGTGACATCGGTTTATATAACGTCTGTCATACAGACGAGTCTCCTGTTAGTTTTGCTACTGTAAATGTACAAATTAAGATTTTTTTACTGAACTTGAATATTTGTGTAGCTGTTTTTCAACCAGGAAGTTGGAATACAAATGTTTGTATTAAACAATTGACTTGTGTTTTTTTTTTCTTAGAAAATTGTTTTAACCTTCAATTTTTTTGAAAAAAAGGCCTTTTCCTCCTGACAAATCTAGGGAAAATATCTGTACTTGATACTTTAACAGTTTGACTTAACAGTGGCTTATCAAGTAGAAAAGTAACAGTCCTTAAAAAAAACCCTAAACCCTAAAAGAGAAAAAATCTGCAACAAAAAGATCTCTCTCAAAACCCCACGAGACATAAAATAAAACGATATTTCCATGCAAACAACACGCAGAAATAATATACAAGGGTGTTAAACATCTTATTTTGATTTATTTTAGCTCAAGTTTGCAAATATAAAACACAAATGTTCATATTTACCGGAGTAAACACAGCATCGGGAGATATATGTAGTCCACTTTCTACATGTTTTTCCCATTTTAAATGTAACATTCTCACAAGTTCCATTAACAGACATCGTTTCTACAGTAACTAACATTTTCAGCCCTTAACGTCAAACAGCAGTGACTTCTTCTATTGCAGCCAGTGTACAATCAGTAGTTCTCGATCATGGAAAAAAAAAGATATTCAGTATGTATGTTTGAATGAGAAAAAAAGTTAAAATGGAAGCGAGCCTAAAGAGGATTTTGAGGAATAAAATCCTTGAGGGTCAGTTGGTAACAGATTTCCCAGCAGCAATCTTATATGTGTCCATATCTTATTCTAAACATTCCTGAAGATTAAGTGAGTGAAATATTATTTAATGTTCAACATAAAAAAGGAAGAAGTTGTGTATGTTTTGATCACGCAGTGTTGCAGTCATGCCACCAAATCTCGAGTTCTGTCTGTAAGGTATTAAAATGAGCCCAAAGAAATGTAAAAGCTAGTTTGCGGTTTTTGTTAGTGAGTTGCTGTAAATTGTGGAATTCAGGCATGTCTGTGAATAAGCGTTGATGACCTCAAGTAGTTCACTTGTGCCTCAGAATTGCTCCTCAGTCATGCAAGCTACATTTACCGCTGTAGGACAGACAGACTCAAACATTTGCTTCCTGTTTTTCTGGTTTGCAGTTTATCTTCTGGACGTTTGTACTTCACAGGTTGGACACTAACCGTTGTAACTTACGGCTCGGGGCAGTTAGTGTCTGTTTGACTCGGCTCAGCTTGTTTGCTGAAACATTTTGAACTTAAACAAACGGAAATTTGCCTCTTTTTATACAGTGTGTGGAATAACACGGTCATCCACTGTGTCTTTTATACGGTCAGTATACAGGTGGGGTTATATAAAGCCCTGTTTGACAGCAATTGATTCATTTTAAACCAAACCACAGCTTTTTTACTAGAGCATCGTCATGACCTTATGTTGCCTTATGTGCAGTGCAAACGTGTTACTTTGCCGTTTGCATAAGCCTGTATATATATGGATCTAAAATAGTCATATTTGCTAGAACATCCGTTCTTTTTGTAGCAGAAAGCTAAGGCTTTCAACTTCCGGTTCATCACGTTGTATGCTCGTAATGACGTCATTCAGCTACCTATAGTGCAAAAACAAGCACTTTGCTACATTCTGCTCGTTTAGGAGTACCGTCTGTAATTCAGATACGTTTGTGCGTTCGTTTTGAGCTGCTGGTGTTTTTTTTTATTTATTTTTTACTTTTATTTTTAGTTAGTTAAAAAGGTTGGTCCTTATTTTCATAATGTGGAATGACAAAACTTGACTGTGTCAAGCTGAAATAAACATTTGTGTTTTTATCATTAGCTTAAAAAATGTAATAGAAATTGAATGACCTGCACATTTTAACGGCAAAACGCATTTAAAAAGCATCTTCAACAGTTAAAACTTGATTGCTTAACATCTCCTTCGTAAACCAAATGTAACATTTATATTTTGACAAACTTCAGTGTTGATTATTGTGCAAACAACTTTACATTCCTGTACTTCTCAAGAGAATTTATAAAACAAACTGTGACGTCAATGTGCCTGTTTTATCTTTAAAAATATAAATAACGTTTTTTCTCCTCAGTGTCATTCATAGAAATGTATTTAAAAGGGCACACTAGCATTTGAAAAAACCCTTATATGTCAAATGTAAAATTGGTTGTATTCGAGATTACTGCTGAGGTGAATTAACCTGCAAATTACATGATCTGGTTTAAAAATAGAAATGTAAAAACTTTAGTGAAAATTTTATTACAGTCAAATGCTGATGTTATTTGTAGTCTACAATGGTTTTTATTTATGCTTAACTTAATAGTTAATTTGAAATAAGGAAACTGTTTGTTTCTTATCTAAAACCAGGAGGGAGTAAAATAAAATTACATTTCAAGTGAACAGGAAGGAAAGGTAATAGTGCAATGTATTTGTGTCAAGGTGTAAATATGTTACCACACCATTCTTATCACTTTTTGGAGACAGTTGTCATTACCAGAGACAAACATGTTCAATTATTTAGATAACTGTCAGTGTTTCCCCTTGGTTTACTGGTTTTATATTCATGTATTAATCTAGGTCTAAAGCTTATTTATTTTAGGGCTAGACACAAATATTTGGCTATTTGGGTTTTCATTAACTGGTTAGGTATTTGGTTTTCAATTTAGGCATTTGGATATTATTATTATTATTATTATACAGAGGACAATTGCCATTTTAGTGTTTGTTTTACTTTTGTTCAGTGTAAATTTTAACATCTTCATATACTGAAGACACTTGTCTTTTTAGACACACAATGAAATTCATCACATTAGTGTGGAACAATGGACAGACTATTGTACTTTTTCTTTTTTAAAATTTTGAAAACTGTAAAGTAAAGTGTAACAACCACTGTCAAGCAGTCAGAAGCACACCGGTCTCTCTCTCTCTCTCGTAACAGTCTGTGGCGCACAGTGTCTCTCTCTCTCTCTCTCTCTCTCTCTCCTGACACAGAAAATGGTCAGGATGACCCCCCATTATAAAGGTAGGGGAAACACTGACTAAAATGACCTATATGGTTAAAAAAAAAAAACAGAAAACATGAATTTGATATGACTTTTTTAAATGAGGAAAATTGTAATTTGACAGTCTGACTTGTGTCGTCTCTAGTTGTGACAAATATCTCCATCTTTTTCTTCAGGGGGCTGAAAGTGGGGAATCCACTTTGGTTTAGGACATCTGATATGATCGATAAGTGTGTGAAAACCCTTCCAATTAGAGAATGTGTGTGTGTGTGTGTATGTGTGTTAGCTGGTACCGAGTGAACCTCGTCTCATCAGGCTCTGCGTGCTGGAGCTCAGGCCTCGGACATCTGTCAGACGGCTCGACTGAGGAACAAAACACATGATGGGTGTTACCAGACTTCTGTGACTGGATGATAAGGTAAAGTAAAAGGTGTGTTAATCACTTAATGAGCACATGTATGGGTTGGTGTTAAGACTGGAACTGTGTATAACTGACTGTTTGTAATAAACCTTGCACTGGGTTAGTCAGTCAGTTAATTCTCCTGTTTGGTTTCCACCCTTTCTTTCTGACTTGTGTTGCATTGATACTTCGGTCCAACTAGCTATTGTCAAATTGAGACTCTGAAAATGTGCTATCACAGTATAGTATGCCAAAAAGATATCATTGTATAGTATCACACACACAAACACACACACATATATAGTCAAAAATACCCAAAAACATCATAGCATATACACCATGTCGTCCAAAAAAGTTGAACCAAGAAAACCGGATTCTGGTTCTGATTCTACATTTTTTCATGGCTTCAGATGACA